>NW_005842522.1:999133-1009743 GCF_000455745.1 Alligator sinensis
AACTACTTCACAGTTAGGGCGGCTAGGATCTGGAACCAACTTCCAAGGGAAGTGGTGCTGGCTCCTACCCTGGGTGTCTTTAAGAAGCAGCTCAATGCCTACCTGGCTGGGGTCATTTGAGCCCAGTTTTCCTCCTGCCCAGGCAGGGGGTCGGACTTGAAGATCTACAAGGTCCCTTCCGACCCGACTTCTGTGATTCCCCGCCCTGTGGCCCCATGCTGCAGCTGCTCGCAGCCTGCGTGGGGCTGCCTGTGCGGACTCCAAGTGACTGCAGCAAGGAGCGCAGGCCATGGGGTAGGGGAGGGGCCACTTTTCCCTGGGCTTCTTCCCTGCGCAGAGAAAAGCGGCCCATTGCCTGCCCTGTGGCCCGCGCTCCCTGCTGCACACACTCCTAGCCTGTGTGGGGCTATCCGGAGCAGGCACAGGCAGCACCACGGAGGCTGCGAGCGGCTGCAGCACGGGGCACCGGCAAGGGGTGGGCGAGGGGCTGCTTCCCCGCCCGCTCTCAGCACCACCTTGTAACCAGGTCCCACTGCCAGGCTGACACCGGGGTCAGGTTACAAGCTGGTGGTGAGTGCAGGTAGGAGTGGCCCCTCGGTCACTGTGGCCGGTGCCCTGTGCTGCAGCTACTTGCAGCCCACCTGGGGCTGCCTGTGCCTGCTCCAGATAGCCCACATGGGCTGTGAGTGCTTGCAGCAAGGAGCACCGGCCATGGGGTGGGTGAGGGACCACTTTTCCCTGCACTCAGCACCAGATCCTTCCCTGCTGGCAAGCAGGGGGTCAGAGCTGTGCTCTGCCCCCCGTGTGTACCGCAGGGCTGGGGGAACACTGGGTGAGAGTGGGCGGGGAGCCAGCAGGAACACGGGGCCCACACCAGTGCCCCGGGGCCAGCACCAGCGGGGCCCAGAGCAGGGCGGCAGGGGTATAGGGTCCCAGCTGGCAGGGGCGGAGCCAGGCCAGCTCCCCACTCTCCCTGCTGGTGCAGCCCAGCCCAGCTCCACAGACCCCTGTCAGCCTGCGCCCCGCTTTGGGCCCCACCAGTGCTGGCCCTGGGACATTGGTCCCAAGACATTGGTCCCAAGATAGTGACCAGGAAGTAGGGCACCTGTCAAGGGGCGGGGCTACCAATGCGGCCCTCCACAGCCTGCCAAAACTGGGTAAGCGGACCTCTGTCCAAAATAATTGCATGCCCCTGCCATAGGTTCACCACACCCAGCCTCCCATATCACAGTGGCAGAGAGGGGATCCTGAAGGGAAGAGTGAACAGGGCAGGACCAGGGTTTTTCCCCTGTTCCTCTCCTTCCTCCAGCCTCCAGCATTTGAAGTCTAGGAGGTTCCGATTCAGAGGCTGTATCCCTAACTCCCATGTTCAACAGCTACTGATGCATCTTTCCTCCAAGAATGTGTCCGACCCCTTGCAGAATCTGGTTAAACTGTCAGCTTCCACATCCTGTGGCAACAAGTTCCACACTTTAATTACAAGCTATGTGAAAACATTTCCTTTTGTTAGTTTTAAACTAACTACCTACTAGTTCCATTTTATGACCCCTAATTCTTGTATTGAGAAAGATAAATACATCGTTATTTAATTTTTCTTCACCACTTAATATTTTGTAAGCTGTTATTATGTCCCTCTAAGGAACCTGTTCAGAGGTTTTAGGTTTTTTCAAAATAACTGCCTGTGATTCAAGGAGTATATCAATTAATGCCCTTAAAAACCTGGAATGTATTTAATTAAGCTGATTTTCCAAGCATTTCCTTTCTTTGTTACTTATTAATTATTGCTGTTAATTGCTCTGGGATATGCCTTATGTTCAAAATGGTAGCTCTTTCCATCTCTACCTTCATTACTGTATTAATAACAGTTAAAGAAAAAGATTTTATACCTGAATCTACAATGTACTAGTAATATTTCATTTATAAATAATGTATAAGTTTTTCATGTATTTCTCATTCTATTGTTAACTTCCCAGCACAAATTTAAATAAAATTATTTATAATCAGTTGTATGAAAAAGATTAAAAAGCCTAATCTATTAGGCTTTTTAATCTAATTTCTTTAAAGACAGGTGTCCTTCTTTGCTGATACATGAATGATTGCTTAAACAAAAGAGTAAAAAAATATTTATCTGTTACTGCTAGTGCACTCAATTAGTACAATAGAAGAAATTATTTCCTGAAAAAAATACTAATTGTGAGAGTAAAGGTAATGCCATTTGTTTTTTTATAGTCTTAGACTTGATTTTATTTTGTTGGTTCAAAATCAGAATCATCTTAACTCGGTTGGAGAACCAAGTATACCCAACAGATATTAAAAAACAAAACAAACAAACAAACAAACAACCTCACATCTACAATCTTAAATGCAGCGCATGTCCTAAGTCAAACAAAATGGTCAGAAAGAGAGCAAGCATGCAAGCATTTGAGAGCACACATGGCATAAATAGGCAAGGAAAGAATGCACACAGGTTGTCATCCGGCATAATACTCGACAGCAAAATCATGCAGGATAGCTGTCAGCATGCCTGAACTATTTGGATTTGCAGAAGTCACCTGACAACTTACACAGCAGACAATACAAAAACAACGGAGTCCTGAATAGGTCATTCAAATTATGACATCTAATTCAGAAAGAATAATGTGCAGTAAGGGAAATTCAGGAGTTATGGTTGAATGTTACATTTGCATCAGGCAACGCTGTATCTTGTCCCCTACCTTGCTTGCAAATGTTACCAGTTAAGTTATAAATAACAACCTGTCAGTGGAAAAGGGAGCATTGTAAGTATAGATGAAGAGTTTGAAGACCTTAAGTTTTACAAATGGTATTTGTCTCAAATCAAGTGAAAATATGCAAGAAAGTTTGTCTTGCAGGTTCTGCCAAGATCGGTTTAATAATACATTAAAAGGTAAGATGTAAAAAATAATTTAACAACTGATAACTTTATCTACATTAAAAGGTGAAGACTTGAAAACTGTTAATAAATGTACTAATCTAGGCAGCATCATTTGTGATACTGGGAACTGTATATTTGATATAAAAATCACAATAGGTAAAGCAATTTCTGTGTTTCAAAAAGTCAATATAAGATGGAAATCCAATGCAATTAAACAAGAACACCAAGAATAAGATTTTTTTAAATGAACCAAAAACAAAGAAAAATAGTAAGCCAACTGAAATCAAACTGAACAATTTTAGTGCAGCTGTCCGTGAACAATTGAAGCAAAACAGACTGGCAAAATAAGGTAAAGAAGCACTCCTAGAACAGGCATGACTACTAGGGCTGTGCAAAGCTTCAGTCACTGATTTGATTCAGAGGAGATTCAGCCCAATTCGGTAGCTGAAACTCCAAATCCGAACCGAATCAGAAGACCCATTAATCTCTCCTAATCAAACTGGAAGCCTTCATCAATAATTCGGACAAAGACACAGCTTTATATATGTTTTTTCTACATACCTCAAAGTACCAGTCCACTCATGAAGGCTGAGATGGTGGGGAGGGTGAAGCGTCCCATGGGAGCACCGGGGGGCGGTCATCTCCAGTGTGCTCGGCAGCAGACCCAGAAGTGGACCAGAAGCACTTCTGATCCACTTCTGGGTCTGCCACGGAGCACTTGGGGGACTCCCCCTGCCTCCACCCGGGATCCCCCTACAGCTAATCACCGAGCCAGGGAGACATTGGGGGGGGCGCCTTGCTTGTGCTCAGTGCGTGACATGCACACAGGCTGACCCAAAAACAACCTGTAACACAATAATGGCCAAATGACACAGTTGCATCTGAACATAAATGACCTGGAAAAAATGAGTCCTTAAAAAGCATGACTAGAACCATATCATCATCATTTTAATATTATAAAAGCGTAAGTCTGTCTGCCTGTCTGTCCATAACGCTTTGTTTGCACTCTGATTAGCTGACGGAAACAGGCAATCAGAGGGCTCCAAGCATGGGGGAAGTGCGCTGGCCTTGGCTCCCCCACCCCAATCCCTGCAAGAGGCAGAACAACAGCAGCCTGGAGCGTTAGGTGTTAGCACTGCATCCCAGCTCCCTCCCCACTCTGCCCCCCCATTATTCTTGACAGGCAATTGGATAGTATGCATATAATGCTATGAAAAAGCCACCCCCCTGTGGAATTATGAGGCAGGATACATAAAATTGACAGAGTGTGACAGACATGTTAAACTCAAAGACATGAACAGTCAATGCATGAGTTTTACATACATGTTTTTAATTTAACTGATCCTGATTACTTCTCTGAGTATTTTACATTTCCAGAAAGCACGGAATATACTTAACAAAAGGACAAACCCAGAGCTCACAGAAATAAATGGAAGAGCTCCTAAACACTCCACTGGATTATAGCAAAGCCAGTGATTTACGGCATTATTCTGCCTGACACTTTCATGGATCCATAAGTAAAGAAAGCAAAAGATGAGTAAAAGGATGCACCTATTCTGCACAATGCAGAACCATATAAGATACCCATGTTACCTGTAAACCAGCTAGCTTGGGTACCAGAAGTATTGCTGCTCTAGTGCAGCACTCCACTGAGAATATTTTAGTCTACTGCTAGTAAATTAGCCCATATGGAACACTGTGCTAACAAGGCAGTGCCTTGGTTAGTTCAGATCTGCACAGCACCACATTGCACAGTGTAGGCATAGTCAACACATCTTTACACAATTACTTGAAACTTGATTCTTGGTTGGCTAAAGAAAAGCATTGACATTACTCTCTCTATATTTCTCCAAAATACCCGAAAAGGAAGCAAGGCGAAGTAAAGAACAGGCAAGGGGCTCTAGCAGTTTTCCACTCAATCTCATTTAAAAACCAGGAATGTTGTCACTGGCTTCCTTGTGCTACTAGCATTTTAAAACAAATTTGTCATCTAGGATGACACAGTATTTAAAATGCCAGCCATACCCAACCTGAACTATGGCTCCCAAGACTGATGGCCCAAGTGAATCTGAACTGGTACTAGCAAAAAATGGAAAATTTTGCAAACCTTTAATGTAGACAAAATTAAAATGACAAATCACAGAAGTACCAGTATTAAGAAAAGTAGCAAAGCAGTTCAAAGTAGCCCAAAAGAACAAACCTAAGTTGCTTCTTTGCGACACTCTATTACTATTTATCTGCTATTTTTTAAGAACATATTTTAGAATACATTCCCACCACATATTTTATATTATTTACAGATGCTACCAACAGAGGCTTTTTAAATAAAAATAAATAAATAAATAAACAGAGGCTGTACAACAGAGATCAGAAAGTATTAGAGTAATGTCTCCCAAACCTCTTGGGTTACACTCTACCATAGGAAAGTCAGACACTCCCTTATCCCCTGAACTTCAGCAATCACCACTTCTCTTTCTGTCAATTACCACCAAGTCCCATCCCACCATCAATTGATACTGAGCAAAACTGAAAGCAAGGGAAGCAGCAATGACAGCTGAAGTACAGTGGGCATACACACACTCCTAGGAATTTTTCGTGCTTTCCCATCAGGGATATGTGCCCCACAGTCTGGAAAATACTGCAGTAGAGTTTCTCTGAATGGTACATTTTTATCTGAAAAATGTTAACAGACTATTCAAGTAACCTTTCTTTACTTATTTTAAGAAAGATAACACATGGAAAGCAATTCCAAGGATTCCAGAGAGAATGGCCAAGTGGTATCTATGGCTTACTGGAATACATGGAAAATCTTAGAAAATGTCTCTCCTATCACATCCCTCCCTTGTTGCCTTTTCTTTAAGTTAAATATGCATATTTCTCTCAACTTCCCCTTGTACAACTTGCCTTCCAAATCCTTTATTATTTTTGTTGCCCACCTTTGGACCCTCCAACTTCTTCACACCTTTTTTATCCTTGAAAGATAGATATCAAATTTGTTTGGTACACTTTGTTCTTCACAAATCCATGCTAGCTACTCATGATCAGCCTTTCCTCCTCCCACTGATTACAACCTAACTTCTTATAATTTGCTCTAGTAACTGGCCAGGTACTGAGGTCAGGGTAATCAGTCTACAGTTCCCTGGGTCCTCTTTATTTTCCTTAGAGGGGGCACTACATTGGCAAGAACAGAAAGAAATCAAAAGTAGCCGAAAGATAAATGAAAAGATTATTTTCCCCTCTACTACTCTTCAGACGCTGCTTTTAAAAGTTGCATGAAGCTTTCCAGCTGTAGGTTTGCTCCTCCCACCCCAGTACAGATGAAGAAAAAAGGATCAAGAACAGGAGTTTGAGTGGTGAGAGAGGCATGGGTAGAGAAAAGTGAGAAATGATCAAAGGATCACAGGAATGTAGGGCTGAAAGGGACCACATACATCAAACTAATCCAGGCCCCTGCTCAAAGCAGGATCATCCTTGACTAAACTGGCCCAACCAAGTGTCTGTCTAATAGGGCCATGCAGAGCTTCAGTCCCTGATTCGATATGGTGGAGATTTGACCCAATTCGATGGCTGAATCTCCGAATCAAATCAGAGAACCCTTCAATCTCTCCGAATCAATTTGGAACCCTTTGAATAGATTCAGAGAGATTTGGCGATTCAGACATAGATAAAGCTTTAAATGTTTTTTTCTACATACCTCTAGGTAGCAGGGGCTCTGAACGCTGCAGTGCTGGGGTAGATGCAGCATCCCACAGAAGTGTGGGGGACTCCCCAGCACACTCGGCAGCAGACCCAGAAGTGGGCCAGAAGAACTTCTGGTTCACTTCCTGGTCCGCCGGGAAGCATGCTGCCCCCCCACAAAAAAATGCCCTGCCGGCTCAGCAACTGGTGCCTCCTGGGTTTGGGGGGGCACCTGGGGTCCCACCTGTGGCTGATCACCGAGCAGAGGGGTACGGGGGGGGCCCCCAGCGAGCTCCCCAGCAGACCCAGAAAAGCGTAAGCACTTTGGGTCCAATTCTGGGTTTGCTGCCGAGCCCGCTGGGGAGCCCCCTGCACTGCTGTGGGACGCTCTATCCGACCCAGCATCACAGTGATCACGAGGCCCGCTGCTACCTCAACGTATGTAGAAAAAACTTTTAAAGCCGTGCCTCTGTCCGAATCGCTGATTCACCGAATCAGCATTGAATCATCAGATTCAGATCCAGCTGAATCAAATCAGGGACAGTAATCCGAATCAACAAATCGAATCACTGTCCCAGATTCAGGCCGACTCCAAACTGAATAGGGCCCGTTTCACACACCCTTACTGTCTAACCTGCTTTTGAAAGTTTCTAAGAATGAAGATTCCACAGCTTCTACAGGTAGCTTGTTCCAATACTTAACTACCCTTATAGTCAAAAAGTTCCTCCTAAGCTCCATCCTAAGTTTTCCATGATGCAACTTGAGGCCGCTGCTCCCAGTCCTGTCCCCTAAAGCCACAGAAAAAAACAAAACAAAACACATCTCCATCCTCTCTATAAATCACACTTCATGTATTTGAAGACTTATCAAATCCCCCCTCAGTCTTCCCTTCTCCAGACTAAATAATCCTAGTGCTCTCACCATTTCCTCACAAGTCTCAGCTCAACTGGACTCTTTCCAAACTGTTCACATCTTTCTTGAAGTGCAGAGCCGAAAAGTAGACACAGTACTCTAGCCAACACCTTACCAGTGCTGAATAGAGTAGAAGAAGCAGTTCTCTTGATTTGCAGGTGACACTCCATTTATTACAACCTAGGATACTGTTAGCTTTTTTTTTTCTTGCAACAACAGCACACTGCTGGCTCACATTCAGCTTATGGTCCTTCCCTACAGGACCACAGCCAAGCCAATCATTCTCCAGTCTGTATTCATACATGCAGTTATTCCATCCCAAGTGTAGGACTTTGTGTACTTGTCCTTGAAGAATCTCATCTCACTGATTACAGATAATTTCTCCAGTCTATCCAGGTCATTATGGATCCTAGCCCTACCCTCTGGAGTATCTGCAATTCCACCCAACTTGATATCATCTGCAATTTTAAGCGTGAACTCAATCCCATCATCAAAATCATTAATGAAGATGTTGAATAATACTGGACCCCAGACAGACCCCTAGGGAACCTCACTTGATACCCCCTAGCAACTAGGACATTGAGCACTACTCATGGAATATGATGATCCAAACAAGTTACATGTCCACCTTTCAGTACTTTTGTCTAGTCTGTATTTCATTAGCTTGTTGATGAGACTGTCATGGGAGACGGTGTCAAAAGCCTTGCTAAAAATCAAGATGCATCACTTCCGCTGTTCTCCCCTCATCCACAGAGCCTGTTACTTCATCATAGAAGGAAATCAGATTGGTCAGGCATGACTTGCTCTTGGGTGACTCTATGTTGACTGCTTCTGATACCTTGATCTCCTCTAGATACTTCACAGTGAAGTATCTTTCCAGGTATACAGGTCTGATGGCTAGAAAATGGTATTGAGAGGTTAGCTTTTAGGAACTGACTTATAGGTAAAGTAGATGTGCATTAAAACAATGGTCCAGGGTAATAGCAAGTGTTAACTCATCTAAAAAGTCTGTCTCTGACAAAGTTTCTTCAAGGCCTGCTGTGTCTGATACAGCCAAGCAGCAAACAGGCACAGAGGCTGGGAAATTGAAGCCATGTTCCACACTGTTCTATAACATTGGATAAGGTGGCACCAGGTCACAGTGCTCAAGTGCAGAGCCTTTTGGATTTCCAGTTTTGGGGGAACAGACCAAATTAGGAGGATGCTGGTAAAGCCCAAATTAGGATGTGTGCATGTGATGGGGTTGTGAAACAAAGAAGTATGCTGACAGGACAGAATATGGACAGCATGACATCCACACAGAGACCAATCAGCAATGGCCAGAAATGAAGAGTCATCAAGAGGAAAAGAATATAAAAGAAAGGGGCCCTTTGCTGCTCTGAAATCCTGAGAGGGGAACCCAAGGCCACCATGGACAGAGGGCACACTACCAGCCCATCTCACCCACCTCATGGGCAGGGGGGAGGAGGGAGGGCTCAGCCTCCAACCTCCAGGCTGCTGACATCTGACATTCAAGAGAGAACCTCACAGTGAAGCTCGTGTACTGGCCAGATGTACCCTGACTCTGATGACAGGACTAGGACTGATATATATAGAATTGTTTGCAGTATTCTTATCTGCTATCACTGTGTATCAGTAAAAATTAGCCTATTATTGAATGGAAAGGTCATGGTCGGTCTGAGGGTTTGGGTCTGCTTGGAACAAGGTATCTAGGTCATAAATCCAGTGCCAACAAGGTCAGGCTGCCAGGTCTGTAGCTCCCTGGATCCTTCTTCTTCCCTTTCTTCAGATGGACACTGTATTTGCCATTTTCCAGTCATCTGGGACCTCACTTGACGTCCATGAGTATTCAAAAAGGCTAGCCAATGGCTCTGAAATTACCTCAGCCAACTCCTTCAGTACCCTCAAATGAATCCCATTCAGTCCTGTTGACCTGAAAGCATCTAGCTTCTCTTAGTAAGCCCTAACCTGTTCTGCCATTACAGTATAGGCTGTTTGTTCCCTTCTCTATCTCTGTTGTCAACTGCCCTCATCATCCAGTAGCTGCCCCTATTTGTAAAAAACTGGAGTAAAAAAAGGCAATAAATAGTTCAGCCTTCTCTGTATCATCTGTGACCAGGCTGCCTTCCACATTCTGTAAGGGACATATGGAATATCTGGTCTTCCTCTTACTGTTGACATACCTATGGATTATTGCCTTTTACATACCTTGCCAACTGCATCTAAGATTGTGCTTTGGCCTTCCTAATTCTCTCCCTTATGATGGGGAGCAACAACCATATCCATAGAAAAAAATGACAGGCACAAATGACAGCAGACAAAAGGTCATATATCCCAACAAAACAGAAGTCACAAAAAGGCTGAATGAAAAGGCACAATGGCAAGAGGCTGGTGAGTGATGGTGACTAAGACCAGATGATGATTAGAAATAAACTCAGAAATAGAATCTGTGGAAAGATACAAAACATTCCAAATTTTGCTTGTATTTGAAGCATTTTTCACTTGTAGCACATAAGCAGCATATATACAGCCTTCTCCGAGCTAAACTGCCTCCAATTGTGTGGTACACAGTTAGGGGGCTTTTTAACAGGGATCCAACATTCCTTTCAGCCACAATTTCCCCCAGAGGCTTCTTAGGGCACTTGAGCATCACAAGTATCATAGCATTCTCATGACTGAGGCCCCGGTAAACTACTTCCAGAATCATAAGGCGATAGGATGCAAGAAAGGCACCTTTGTGCAGAGTACAAGTATGTTAACAGACAACTTGTTTGTTTGAAAAAAATGTCTTTATTATACACTATAAACAACTGACTGCTGAGTGCTACATTACTGAAAGTAAGGAAGTAATTAGTATCAGGGCAGGAGTATGGAGTAGGCACAAGGAAGAGGGTCAAACCCTGAAAGCTGCAAATGAACAGACTTGCCATGCAAAGCCAGACTCACCAGATCCCCATAGAAAGGAAGGGTCTTTGGGGATTAAGTAGCAGGACATCATCCTGGCAAGTTATGCAGAAGGATTAAAGGAATGGAGCCCCACATTGTGCTTTTTTACCTAGATGAGTACAGGTCATGCCCTTCCAAAGCTGAAGGGAGTTTTTCCGGGTTTTTTTTTTTTTTTTTTTTT
>NW_005842522.1:1009762-1011262 GCF_000455745.1 Alligator sinensis
GGGGGAGGGAAGGGAGGAGGAGAATTGCTTTCCATCTCAGGAGCCTTTTCATATCTTAGGAGCCTAGTCCAGACTCCTTAAACAAGGACACTTGCCACAAGGCTATGGGATTGGAATCCCTCCCCATTTGTCAGTCCTAAGAATTTAGGGTATCTTGTGGCCATAGTGTGTGGTGTCCACATGGAGAGGCAGCCCCACACTTGGGCTGCCATGGGACTCGCCTGGTTTTTAACGGGAAAGAGGAGGGAATATCTGGTCCCCAAACTTCGATGCTCTCAACAATCAATTGAACTCTGCAGGCTCCCAAAATTCTTGAGAACATAACTTTCTTCTGTGCATGTACAATCTCTCCTGCACATAGACACTACTTGAACAGAACGGCCTCTGCACCCTGCTGGCCTGTGACTGAACCTGACAAACCACCCAACAACAGACCACAACAAGATCAGTTCTTACCCTGCTGTCTGTATAGCCCAAAAGAGGTTTCCAAAGTGCTCTCAATTTTCCCCTAGATTGATCACAATCACACCTCCTGGTTCAGGAATGGGCTGCATGGAAGGAGGTGCAAACAGGTCTGTGCACCCACCAGTCTGCAATTAAAACTAATATAAACTGCAACTAAACTGCTCTCCCAAATTTCCTAAATATCCTAAATGGAATCTCTAGCCACTGCCACTTTTTAATGAGGTGAATATAGGAGACCCACCTTTAAAAGGCTTTGGGCCCTCCCTTCCTGCTTTAACTACACTGAAACTGTAGACCTGCAAAATGTAATAGGCAGCTCTCTGGGTCTCAGATATAACAGGCCTCTAATTGCCTGTGGCTGGTTGGAGGAAATGAAAGAGGTTTATGATGCTGCCACACTATGGGTCTATTGCTACTCACCAGCTGTGCAGACATTCTCTCCAGGCAGTTGGGACTTGGGCACTAAGAGGATGAGGGCAGGATGGTCCTCCCCAATGCAGTAGGTCATCTCCAAAGAGACCTAGGTCTCAGAATGAAGGCAAAGCATTTTCCAAAGACTTCAGGGGAAAGGCCATATGCTTGTCTTAACCTCCTGTTAATGCAATTCTGGTAAAAAAATTAATTAAAAAGTCTAGCTATTTGAAAGCTGCTTACACTATTCTGAATATTAATAACAGTCCCAGAAGAGAGAGGTTCATGAACAGAGTGTACACAAATCTGCTCACTTTACAATAAATGTAAACCATACAATTATATGATGATTATCACATCAGTGTCAAACACGTGCATGTATAGATTCTTTTAAAGCCGGAGGAAACACTGTATAACTATTGCAGTTACTATATTCAGTTTCTTAAAGCACAGTTACTCACTCATTAGATGCGTTTCAGTCAGCATGAATCCCACTGTAAATGCACACACACCTCATCCAATTAATCCCAGAGTTTTGAACAGCAATGTCCATTGGGGATGCCCATAAACCATGTGCTGCCTCATATTCCTGTAAAAGACTATGAGGAACAACCATGACACTCC
>NW_005842522.1:1011293-1027216 GCF_000455745.1 Alligator sinensis
TCAAAGCCTAGATTCCTGAGGGCTTTGAAAAGCTTGGATGGAGAACAGATCATGAGATCCAAAGAGTAAAACACCACATCAAAATTACACTTACTACAGAGTAAGTATCTATTCTATTTTTTGCTATGAGTATGAAATGTGGACATTACTGTAGATGACTAGCAAACAATATCCAGTGTGGCCGTTGAGAATAAAGGTGTGCACCAGCTATTAAAATACTGCTCTTCCAAATTTGACAGTTACTCATCATATCAAGGGCATAATGCATAATAAAAGTTAGTGAGTTGCTCCCCAGTCCTACTGGGACAGATTTCTAATGTTGGCATGTTTTGAAGCAAGCCAAGGATACAATCTGTACTCTGGTGGATGCATACCTTGAGATTCAGAACGGGAGATTCACCAGCTAGCAGATGATAGATATGCTGGATGATTCACTGAGACACTCTTTAACAAGAGAGGTCAACTTTTCAAATGAATTGGATAGAGCTGCAAAGACAGAAGGTGTTGCATAAAGAGCAGAATTTAGGATGCAGTAAGATAAATGGGGAAGCCATAAGTCCCATGAGTCTCAGAGATACGGTGTTCGTTGCGTTTGTCCAAGGGCATTCAGAAATAAATTACTGCAGCGACAAGTGTGAAGAAGAGTAGTATCAGGCTGTTCTGCAAGAGGCTAGTCCTGATCCTGCCCACAGACTGGCTCAGGTACACTCATCCAAACTACAGGGCTGGATGAGCTCTACAACCTTGCCATAAGCTCCTCATATCTTTACCACATTTTTAAAAACAATTTGTACTATAGATGTGTCCCCCTCACTCAGGGTACTCTTCACAAGACCCATAGTGAAGTAGGGCTGAAAAGGACCTCAGGAGTTCATCGTGTTCAACCCTCTGCCTGAGGCAGAATCATCTTGATCCAAACCATCCTACACAAATTCATTGTCTAACCTATTAATAAAACTATACAGTCAACCCTGACAAATCCACAAGACGTAACATCCTAACCTGCCACAAGTCAAGCAGGGGCAGGGAGACTATATCAATTAACGTCTTGCTGCTGTAAAAGTTCTAACACTCAAGAGATCCCAAGAAAAGGGCCACAACTCCCACTACAGAGGAAGGCAAAACCCCTTGCAGCCCGTACTAATCTGACCATAAGAAAAAATTCCTTCCTGACCCCAAATATGGCAATCTGACGGACTCTGAGCAGAAAGGCAAGACCCTCTAGTCAGGAACCTCCAGGTTTAAGTCTCAGCAGTAGCACTGGTGCATCCTTGTCAAAATCCCCACGTGACAACCAGCAAAACCCAGAAGCATGGGAAATAGCTATAGAAGAACATGGAATGACCTAAGCATAGGTATATGCCTATTGTTAGGAATGTACCAAACATTGTTAGGGATCCCTAACATTGTTGGTACACTGTTAGGGATGCACCAAAATCATGATTTTGCAATTTTTGAAGAAAAAGCAAAATTCAGGCATTTTCCACGAAAATCAAAGAAACCCGCAAAAAAGGAGCCCCACAAAAAAGCAGGGCTCCATGTAATAAAAGGTTTTCCTCCCCCACCTGTGCACAGCAACCAAGATGGCTGCTGTCCTCGGCCCTGGCTGCTGATTGGATGAGAGGGCTGCCCCCATGCACCCTCTTAGCCCAGACAGACAGACAGACCCAGCCCTGTTTTTTTCCAATTTATAGCCACAGAGCCTGGCCAGCTGGAGCCATCCCAAGTTATGTGGGTGCTATGAAGGGTAGAGACTAGGCCTGTACAAAGTGGCTAGTATTCCCTTCAGATTCGGCCGATTCGGGAGACAGTGATTCGAAAATCACGGTCCTGAATCGATTTGGCTGCGAAATCGGTGGAATCTCTGAATCCAACAGGCCCCATCCCCGACCCACTCTCCTAGCCCTGTCAATGGCTGCCCCGCCTGGCCCCAGCACCCCGACACTCTCTCTTTTTTTTTTTTTTTTTTTTTTTTTTAACAGCCCAGCACTCACTGGCAGCTGACAGGTGGCAGGGGGGCAGCAATCCCCCCTGCCATGAGCCCCCATCCTGGTTCTTAAAAAAAATGTTTTTAAAGCCCCACACTCACCAGCTGCTGTGAATGGATTTGGACCTTTTTATTGGTCTCCTGATTCTATTCGGATTTAGATATTCGGCCGCCAAATCGGGCTGAATCTCCTCCAAATCGAATCAGCACCTGAAGCTTCACACAGCCCTAGTGGAAACAGGGACAGGATGGGGGGAGTGAGGCTGGGCCTGGGAAAGCAGAGCCAGGGCAGGGGGGCAGCATGGCTGGACTCTGGTGGGGGGAATGGGGCTGGGCCAAGGGGAGCTAACCTGGGGCAGGGGCTGGAGGCAGTGGCAGCCCATCCCCTGCCCATGTGGGGCTGGATCAGAATGGGTGAAATAGAGTCAGAGCCAGGGGGAAGGGGCAAACATGGCCTGGCCCAGCCAGAGGAAAGTGGGGTGGTGGTGGCCCATCACTGCATAGGGCCAGGGAGGCTTACTTTCCCCCCCATGCAGGCCAGGGTTGGGTGGGGAGCGGGGCCAGGCTGACTCAGGGGGCAATGGGAGTCCCAGCCAGGATCTCCCTGTGAAATTGGAGTGTGGGGTTGCAGTGAGCCCAGGAAATTTGGCCCTGAGTTCCATGATTTAAATACATCCCTACTCACTGTTCTAACAGCTAAGAAATTTTTTCTGATGTCAACTCTAAACTTACTTTGCTGAAGCTTCAGGCCATTGGTGCATGTCCTGCTCTCTGAAACAGGAAAGAACAGGTGTTTTCCTTCTACTTTATGGCAACCCTTCAAGTATTTTAAGACTGCTACCATGTCACATCTTAAGTGCATTTTCCACCAGCTGAACATGCCTAGTTCCTTCAACCTCTCCTTACATGACTTGCCTTCCAAGCCTTTTATCATTTTTGTAACGTGCCTCTGGACCCTCTCTAACTTCTCCACATCCTCTCTAAAATGTGGACCCCAAAAATGCATACAATATTCTAGGCAAGACCTAACCAGCACAGAGTAGAAAGGCACTATCACCTCCTGTGTCTTGCACCTAATACTTCTAACTGATGCATCTCAAGACCTCATTCACCTTTTGCGCAACTGCATCACACTGAGACTCATATCAAGTCCGTGGTCTGCCAAGACTCCCAGATCCCCTTTCGTGGTACTGACACCCAGCCAGGTGTCACCCATTTTGTATTTGTATTTTTTATTATTCTTCCTAAGGTGTAGAACCTTGCATTTGTCAGCATTCAAATTAATCCTGTTAACTCAAGCACAGCTTTTCATTCTGTCAGGATCCTTCTAAATTGTGCTCCTGTCCTCCATGTTCACAGTCCTTCCTAGTTTTGTGTCATCTGCAAACTTGCTCAAGAAACTTTCTATGACAGCATCCAAATCATCATAAATACATTGAACTGCACTGGGCCCAGAACAGACCCCTGGGGAACGCTACTCAAAACCTCTCACTAGCCTGACATGTATACATCTATTGAGCCAGTTATCTATCCACCTTTCAGTAGCTTTGTCCACCCTACATTTCACCAACTTGTTTATGAGAAGGGCATGTAGGACCATGTCAAAAGCCTTGCTGAAGTCCAGATACACTATATCAACAGAATTCTCTTTAGCCACCCAAGCAGTTACTTTGTCAGAGAAGGAGATTAAGTCTGTTTGACATAATCTGTTTTTAGAAAATCCCTGCTGGATGCTTGGGGTGAGCCCTTCCTCCCTGAGATGCTTGCAAATGGACTTCCTTAGGGTATGCTCTAGCAACTTCCCATGCTTTGAGGCGAGACTAACCAGTCTGTAGCTCCCTGGGGGCATGAGTGACACGTGCCCCTGGCGGCTGGGAGGGCACAGAGGTGCTGACGGCACCAGGAGCACAGCGGCAGGAGCGTGGTGGCATTAAGCAGGGAGTTCCCGCAGACGCTGCCGGTGCTGTCAGCAGTGAGGGGTGCTGACCACCCACAGAAGCCGCCGGCAGCAGCGGACAGTGGCGATCACTGATTGCCCGCCAACACCGCTGGTGGTGTAGGTGGCGGGCGGTGGGGACCACCCGCAGGTGTCGGCAGCGTCTTTTCATAGGGGGTGCACTGCCATGCTCAGGGGGGGCACATGCACACGCATGCACCCCCTACACATTGCCAGTGCCTGGGGGGGTTGTTGTTTGTTTTGTTTTTTTAAAACAGGAGAAGGCAAAAAAAGAGAGGCACTACTTTGGTCCTTTTCCACTCCTCTGGTACCCTGAACAGCTCCCACAACTTCATGAACATCATAGCAGAGGAAGTCTCAGAGGCCTTGGCAATTTCATTCAGTGCCTTTGCTCATGAGGTGCAGCTTGGTTTGGTTTTTGTTTGTTTGTTTGTTTGTTTGAATTATTATTGCCTTCCTGATTTTTGTCCTTGTCGCCTGCTATTTCCTTCTAAGCTTCCTTGATGACCTGCCCATTTTTCCACTGTGTCTATACTTTCCTTTTCCAACTATACTTGGTCAAATAAAAGATATCAGATTTACCCAAAGAACTGTGTCTGTCTATGTCCTTAGACTAACACAGCTACAACCTAAACCCCTGTATACTCGAGGCTGTCCTATGCCTCAAAAAAGAGAGACTTATAAAGGACAGAAGGATGAAAGTACCACCAAAGAGGAGTACTCAGCACTGGTCCGTACCTGCAGGGAGCGGATCAGGAAAGCCAAGGCTGCAACCGAGCTCTATCTGGCTTCATATATCAAGGATAACAAAAAGTCCTTTTTCAGATATGTAGGCAGTCGAAAAAGAAGAAAGGGTAACATTAGTGAACCAAACAGGACAGCTGATAACCAACACCCAGGAGAAGGCCAATCTACTTAATGTGCACTTCACGTCGGTCTTTCATCAGTCCAATGGGACCGCCCTGCCCAGCAAGACATGGGATGGCCAAGGTAAGGGTGTATTTATACCCAGCATCGGTATTCATCTAGTAAAGGATCACCTTGAGAAGCGAGACACCTTCAAGTCAGCTGGTCCTGACAGATTACACCCTAGAGTACTCAAGGAGCTGGCAGGTGTCATACCTCAACCATTAGCAAAAATATTTGAAAACTCGTGGCGCTCAGGTGAAGTACCTGAAAACCAGAAGAAGGCCAATGTGGTACCCATCTTCAAGAAAGGGCAGAACGTAGATCCCGGAAATTACAGGCCAATCAGCTTGACCTCAATCCCCGGTAAAATTCTAGAGAAAATTATGAAGGAGACCCTTCTGGATAAGCTGGCTGAGGGCAACATTCTGAGGGATAGCCAGCACAGGTACATCTTGCCCGACCAATCTCAACTCCTTCTATGATCAGGTGACATATCACCTGGACAAGGGAGAAGAGATTGATGTCATATATCTAGACTTTAAAAAAGCTTTTGATCTGGTGTCCCATAACCTCCTCATGGAAAAATTGGCCAACTGTGGCCTCGGCTACACCACAGTCTGACGGCTGGAAAATTGGCTCGGAGGTCAGACCCAGAGAGTAGTGGTCAATGGTAGCAAATCATTATGGCACTCCGTGACCAGTGGCGTCCCCCAAGGTTCTGTCCTTGGACTGGGTCTCTTCAACATCTTTATCAACAATGTGGATATTGGTGTCAGAAGCACACTGGCTAAATTCGGTGATGACACTAAACTTTGGGGCATAGCATCCACACCTGAGGACAGGCTAATGATGATCCAGGCTGACTTGGATAAACTTAGTAAGTGGGCAGATACAAACCTGATGACGATCAACGTTGATAAATGTAAGGTACTCTACCTCGGGGGGAAAAAACCCGCAGCATGCTTATAGCCTCGGCAGTGCTACGCTTCCTAGCACCACTGCTGAAAGAGACTTGGGGGTCATGATTGACCACAAGATGAACATGAGCTACCAATGTGATACCGCAGCCAGCAAAGTGGACAAAACTCTGGCTTGCATCTATCGATGCTTCGCAAGTAAATCTCAGGATGTCATCCTCCCGCTGTACTCAGCCTTGGTGAGGCCGCAGCAGGAGTACTGCATCCAATTCTGGGCTCCACAATTCAAGAAGGAAGTTGAGAAGCTTGAGAGAGTCCAGAGGAGAGCCACACGCATGATCAGAGGGCAAGAGAATAGGCCCAATGAAGAGAGGCTGAGCGCCATGGTTCTCTTCAGCCTGGAAAAGCTCAGGCTCAGGGGTGACCTGGTGGCTGCTTATAAGTACATAAGGGATGTACATCAGGATCTGGGCGAACATCTGTTCACCAGAGCGCCCCAAGGAAAAACAAGGGCCAACCATCATAAACTACTCCAAGACCATTTTAAGCTGGACATAAGAAAAAACGTCTTTACTGTTCGAGCCCCCAAGACCTGGAATAGACTCCCTCCAGAAGTGGTACAAGCACCTACTCTGGACTCATTCAAGAAACGTTTGGATGCTTATCTTGCTGGGATCCTTTGACCCTACCTGACTTCCTGCCTCTGGGGCAGGGGGCTGGACCTGATGATCTTCGAGGTCCCTTCCAGCCCTCACATCTATGAAACCTACGAATCCTTTTGCATTTGAGGCATCCTAAAAAGTCCTTATCCAGCCACATTGCTCTCTTGCCATTCTTCTTGTACTTCTATCATGTCATCAATAGAGTCTCTTGTTGGGCTTCCAATACTGTGGCCTTTATAAGCTTTCAGCCGTCTTGAGCATCTTTATCTCCTTCAATTTATTTCCCTATGGCATCATGACTATTAATTCCTTGAAAACTACCTTTTTGAAATCTAGCATCCTAGTTTTGCTGACCTTATGCTTTCCCTGACTCAGGATCTGGAATTTTATCATATCATGTTAATTTCTTCCAGCTGTCCAGAAAATAGAAGTCTCCTATCAGCACCATCACACAGCTTTTGGATAATTTTGTCACCTCCTTGAAGGATGCCTCAGCTACCTCCTCTTCTTGACTCAGTGGCCCACAATAAATCCTCACCATTATATCAGTCCTGCATCTTTTGAATACATGCCTTCTCTTACCAGGTGGCCTAATTTAGCATTTACCTTGGCATGTAGGCTGTGAGAAAACTTGGTCTATGCATTTTCATCTATTACTATCCCAGCTTTGATATGTTTTAAGTTTCCTGTGCCTTCCCTGAACACTCTTGAGGCCTCATTCAATACATCTTCTAACTAGTGTTTAACTGTTCCTGCGGGGACCTTTGAAGTGCCTGCAATATCTTTACAGAATTCCAGTCCAGTGAAATCTCTCTTAATGACTCAGTCTCACAGACCAGGTTCCCCTTTTTCAGTGACATAGAAATTTAAGATGTGCCACCTATAATTATACCCTACTGGCACCAATTTTACCCCTTTTGGCAGAGGAGTCAGTAACCCTTATGTTTTTCCTCCCATCAAACTCAGTAATGCAGCTACATGTTTCCATGGGGGAATCTAATTTACTTCAAAAAAACTGCTCCAGGCACTCTGTATATGTTGGTCAGTCTTCCAGGGTGCTACCATAAACTCTAAGTGTTCCAATAATGGCTGGTTGCCAGTTTGGGTTCCAACAGATTTCAAGTACTCACAGTTAGAGCAATTCTTTACAGTGATTTAATGCATGCCCCTCTCATTGGATCCCATCCTCATCACTGGTTATTGTATTTGTGCAAGAGCATTCAGAAATAAATTATTCCAGCTGTAAGTGTGACTTAGCACTGGCTGGCAAGTACAAAATATACTGTAAACATAAAATAAATCTATGTATTCATTGCCAATAGTAGATTCAACAAAAAGTAACCTTAGATTCTCATGTGCACATTCAACACATTCACATCTCTCAGTCATTACCTGAATAGGCCCTGGGCCTGAATAGGCTTGGTATGTGTACATAACCAAAGCAACACTTTTTTATACATAATTTCAAGAAAATGTGCTTAAAAAAACCAAGCACATAATGGAAGCATGAACAGTAAGAGAGTCTGGGATATTTTAAGAAAGATTTCAGGACCTGAAATGGTTAGATCAATAGCATAGATATAACAATATGCAAGATAATTTAAGATCAAAGCATAATTAAGTACAAACCAATATGAAAATGGGGACTTTAATTTTAGGAGTTCAGTTGTGTGTGGACATGATAAACATGCATACTAACTGGAGACAGAAGGTATAAAATGAGTGTCCAAAGTAGAGGTTGGGGGGGAAGCAAGACAAGAGTCTTCAATTACTATCTGTCCTGACTATCTTTAGCCAATTACCAATTTCTTTGGTACAAATGTGGGTAATACTACATTTTATTTATACTGCCCTTCTCTTACTTTTATTTTAAATCTGCAGTGTTGATTTTTCTGTGTTTATTCACAATGACCTTGTATATAAGATATGCTTACCCCTCAGTGTGCCTGTCTTCAGATTTCTCCTATCCTGTTTAATCAACCTCAAACTGAGTAAGCTTCTCTAATGCTGCTTCAAACTTCAGTGATGTAATTAATTCCTTAAAACAAGCTACAGATGGTAAGAGTTTAAAGATTAATTCTGTCAAGATAAAGCAGAACCTGGAAAAACCAAGTATATATTTTTTCCCCTTATCTGACTCAAAAGTGCTGAACCTTCACACTATGAACAGATGTCGCATATGTGATTATTCAGACATCCACTTCTGATGGTCCACCTGAAAAAACTAGATGCATCCACCTACCAGGGACATCTTCTGACCCATCCATCATCTACTGAGCCAATGTCAATCTGTCCATCCATCCCTACATTCACCCACCTTCATTCATCCATTTTCCTATAACTATGGTCCCCCCTCAGTCCACGCCCAGTATTATGTGCCAATTGAACAGGCAATAAATGTAGCAGATTTCATTGCCATTTGGAGTGAGGTGGAGAACCACGTGGACACTCCATTCAAGCAATCAAAGCTAAGTGGTCTTCAAACAGATTACCACAGAAATGGCAGCCTACCGACATGACTATGACTGGGCCTAATATCACTCCAAATGCAGGTCTTGAAGGCACAAGATGCTAACAATGTTTTGAGTGCACACAGGGTTACACAGCTTCTACAAGGAACTATCCCATGTTCAGCAGTGAATGATGTTGGATGGTATGCTGGAATTTCATGGGCACAGCCTGCATCACCCAGGACAAATGAGAACTCTGACACCACCCTGGTCAAGGACATGCAGTCCTCACAGATTACGATTGGGATGACTCAAGAAGTAAGTCAGGTTGAGAACTCCCAGGCTGTCCCTGACAGCAGCAAGTTTCCCCACAAACAACTCAAAACGCACTGTGCAATAAGCATAGTTTGTGTGGACACAGGATGCTTTCAAATTTGCTGTCAGCCCTAGGCCCAGCAGTCAGTAACCGTGTTCTCTGGGCATCAGCATCTAGTGATGTTTTGGTAAGATGCAGTTACCCGGACCCTCTAAGCCATCAAATATCCCCCAGCCCTTCTACCCAAACAGTTTGTAAACATGGGCTCTTTCACAGCAACACATATCAGTATTCATGTTCACATGCAGCACTACCCCATCCCTTGCAACAAAATCAGGTTGGCACAAGCATTCTCTGCCATCCATGTCAGTCATCACATGTACCATGCCCACTGACTCCCCACTGTATGATCACTGCCTTTCTACAGTAACCCCTTCTAGCATTGGAAATGACTACCCCAGAGCTCAAATTGGTTGACACTGTTTAACCACATGCAAGAGGAGAACTCTCTAGGCACCACCATGCTGACCTGGAGTCCAGTTTTCAAGAAAGATGTGGACAGAGTGGAAAGAGCAACAAAAATAGTGAGGGGTCTTGGAGACAAGACTAAGAACTAGGGCTATTCAGTCCTGAGAAGAGAAAAATAAGGGAAATTTGATAACTGTCTTGAAATACCTGTAGAGGGATTATAGAATGCTGGAGATGGAGTTCTTAATGACAGCAGGGAACAGGACTAGGAGCAATGGCCTCAATCTGCAGCAAAGGAACTTTAGGTTGGAGATTAGGAGTTTTCTGACTATGAGGGTGGTCAAGCATTGGAACAGGCCACCTACAGAAATTGTGGAATCTCCATCCTTCGAAGTTTTTGACAGCAGGTTAGATAAACATTTGGCTGGGATAATTTAGTCAGGGAAGATCTGCCTTGAGTAAGGGACTGGACTAGATGTCATGAGGTCCCTTCTACCACCTTTTTCCCTATGATCTTCATTCTGGAGTTTGGCAAAGTGGTCTGCCAGCACATGCACCATCAGCTGTTCCACTTCAATTGACAGAAGTTTGGATGTTGCACAGGATACAGACAGATATTGCACTCCTGTCACTGGTATTCAGACACATCCTCAGGGCCTGCAGCATGCCTTGAAACACCCAAAAGCACACTTAAATGGCCATTCTGCAGCAACTGAGCAAACAGCTAAACAGCTCTTTATGGGTATTCAGGTGGCCAGTGGCTAAAAGACATGGTCCTCAGTGAGCACCGGGAGTCTAGTCATTCCCTCAGCCTTGGTATTGGGTATGCTAGTGATCACCGCTTCTTTTCTCCAACAGTCCTGGGAGAATAGAGCTCCTAAAGGACCTGGTGTCATGCATCCAACCCAACCAGCTGGCCTTAACATGCCCAAAACAGCTGCAATGGTTCCAAGGCTTTAAAGACTGTTGAAAAGGTGAGCAAAAATGTTGTTGAAATGGGCAAAGAACTCAACTTAGACATTGCACCAGAAGATGTTGATGAGTTGCTGGCATCCCATTCTGAAGAATAAACCAATGAGGACCTCACTGAATTGGAACACCAAAAAGTGGCAGAGGAAGAAGTTGTACCCAGTGTTGAAGAAATTCCTCCTCGTAAACTCTTGACAACAAAAGTGTTGGCTGAGGCATTTCAACATTTGGAAGCTGCCATGTCCCTGTTTGAGGAACATGACCCCAACACTGAACGCAGTGCATCAGTGAATAGGGACATATTCAGCATGTACAGCTGCTACAGAGAAATGTACAAGCAAAAGAAACATCTGTCCAAACTTCCTTGCACATTTTCTTTAAGAAAGCAGACAAGACTTCTGAGAAGACTCCAGCCAAGAACTCTTCAAAAAGTCCAACCTAGAACCCTTCAAGAAGTCCAGCAAAGTCACCTCAAAGAAGTCCTTCCAAATAAATGATTGCTATTTACAATATAAATACATCAATAAATACATACAGACAAGTAATATAGCTACATTTATTTATTTTATATAAATCAATTGAGTACTGTACAAAATTCTGAGTTATTTTGAGTGAAAATAGGGTATCAGGCCTTGGTTCAGGAACCAATCCCCCACTTATAACATTGTTTCCTATGGGAAAATTGGTTCTGAGTTCAGTCGAAATGCTGTGGTTCTCAGGAACCAATTGTGCCTAAGTCTGAGGACTGCCTGTATATCCCTGCTTGGTAGAGAATAAGCTGCTAACTAGCTTCACCATTCTAGATACTCCTCATATTAGGAGAGTCCAGTTCTCTGAAGATTAAATCCACCTCTTCTGGAGATTCTGGACGGATTCAATGTGGTTGTGTTGCTTCTTCCTCCCAGCCAGCACTAAGAGCAGGATGCATGTCTCTGTGTCTCTCTCTCTGTCTCTCTCCCTCTCCTTCCCTCCCAGGAGGTACCAGAGCTCACATAGCCCTGATCAGTCAATGTTTTCAGTAAGACAGTTCATTTACAGTCTCCTTAACCCTGTCCCTGTCCTCTCAGAACGCTCCTCTCTAAACCAAACTCACACATGCTCCAGCCTGATTAATCAGACTAGTTTTGTTGTTGTTGTTTTTGTGCATTTGTTTTTTAAATTCCTTCTCCCCTTGACCTCAGTGGTACCCCCAAAATGGCAACCAGCCACCATGAAAAGATCAGTGAAACTCTCTTGAGCAAGTTGGTGCACTGAAAAGTTCCCTTCTACAGTACAAGGAAGATTACACATGCAGCCACTTACCAAACCCCAACTGGAAGGGCAATGTGTACACATGCTAATTCCATAGCTTTTAGGATCCAAGGCAAACAAAGGAACACCTAGCCCTGGAACATCTATTTTTTTTCTTCAATTAAAAGTGCTACCAGAGCAGCAGATGCATTGCAAATCCCTACCCTTATTTATCATCTGATAACTTGTTTGCATGCGTGTGTCCTGGGTCAAGACTATGTTGGAGTACTTCAAATGGAAACAGAAGGAGTTCTTCTTTATAAGTGGTCTCCTGACTCAGATGAGGATTTTTTTTTAATCCATCAGAAAGTTTGTGTCAGTAGTGCTTAGCCAGATAATATCCAAGCCCTCAGATGTAATATTGTCCCTGTAGTGATCGCATCATAGCTTTGAATTACAAAGCTCCATTCAACAGAAAGTTAATGGAGTGTTAGGTTAGGGTAGTGATTCTCAACTGGGCTGCCACAAGATCCTCTGAAGGGTAACACAAATTGAGGTACGAGGAGATGCTCACACTTGGCACACAGAGATGTGCACAGGTTTGTCCCTGTCCAGTCACTCCCCTGTCCCCTACTGCCAGGCCCCATTGCTGGAATGATAGCTCCATGGTGCAGAAATCTGGGGAATGGGGGGGTTCCGCAATCAACAGCTTCCTGTGCTCTGACCTGCATACAGCCAGCAGGCAAGGGATCAGAGATTTCCTCAGTCCACAGCACTGAACTCTCCAGCACATGTACGGCCAATGGGCCACACAATCTGGGAGCTCCCTGCTCTACAATGCTTCATGCTGTGGGCTGAGAATTGGGGGCTTCCCAATCCAACTCCCCATGCTCTGGTGTGCATGTAAACCAGCTACAGGGAGCAGCTCAACTGCCAAACCTGTAAGGAGCTGACTACAAGCATCCCTGGGTGTCCAGGGAGCCTAGCATGGACAGGCATAACGTGCAAAGCGTTTTAAAATCCTGTTTCATCCAAGGAAGGTCATTTAACTCAGAAATACTTCACAGTGGTTCTATACCTGAGGCAGTTGTACATCTGTATGCTACTGAAGTGATAAAAATTAGAAGTGCTTCAGAAAGAGAGAGAATTTAGAGCATGTTATATGTGTCTCTTCATACCCAACGTGAGTTTTTGTGTGCATAAGAGGAAAAACAATTGGCCAGTAGCAGAATGCAGAAGCAGGTATTTGTAACAATAATAATGCTCAGAACAGAGGGACCAAAACAGTAATAACAGCAAGTACAGAAACAAAACAAAAGATTTTACGAAATATGGATCTGCAATTCAGATCTAATACAATGAAACTGGAACTCTGGATTATTTTCTAGACATTTTGGATTACAAATCCATAATTCCATTTTAGGAGCTTTAGTGAAACATGTGCTCTCGTTTTATATTGTAAATAGTACTCCTGAATGGTATTACAAATACAATACACAGAATAAGTATCAGCTTATTCTGTACAGTAGGGTGCAAATCCTGCTTCTATTATAGTTTTGGCTGGCAGCATTAGATCTCAGTTAAACTTCATATACACATATACATATACATACATATACATATACACGCATACACACACACAGTTAGTGAGAGGTAACAGCAACAGCAATTATTGTTCCGATATATTGAAAATGTACTTTAAAGTAGGGAACGAATATAAGACAGGTAAATGGAAAACACCATCCTATATAAATTATTCTTCAACCAAGTAATCTCTCTCAATCTAATCATGATTGCATTAATAAGAGTTTCAACATTTACAGAAAACAAACAATATTGGTAAGCTCAATTTAACTGCATGGGGATTAAAAGCCTACAAATGTGATTAGACATTTGTTGTAAAAATCAACATGATGAAAATTCATGGCTAGACGGTTGCAATACGATGCCCAAATTTAGGGTTCAAATGTTTTTCTGGACAGATGGTTCACACACACACTGACCCCCTGCTATGAGACTGGATTACTGCCAATAATGCTCCAGTCTTTCCTATAGAAACTGGGTCAGATCAGATTTTATCTAAGTATTTTGATGATTTGATGGATCATGGTTCTAAAATGAATTATAAAAATCTGCTACTGTAAAATATTTTAATATTTCTGCTGCAAATGAGATTCATCTTTGGGCACTCCTGCCCATGCTATGATTCAGTGTACTAACCTTCACATTTTTCCAGGATCTGGACAGTTTCTCCTAGTTCCAGGACTAAGCCCTGTGGCACAGACGCACGGAAACTGCATATCACTAGAAAAAGGAGAACATACACAAAGGTTACATGTTGTATTCCTGGAGGGGAGGGGACAAAGACTTGTATATTAGCCTTGTTATTTACATTAAAATAGCTGTTACATGTCTGTTCACAGAATTACTCTCTATGAAATTCTTCTGACTTTAGATTTGTAAGGTTCTGGTAAGAAGGCAGAACGAACACCATTACTGCATTTAAAATGATCAGTACTTAGAGAAAAACATCTCTAAATTAAAGAAGACCTTTAATCCTTTTAATCACTGACCCTGGATGAACTCAAGCTGTACACTAGGATTCACTTCATTTCACAACCCCTACTTCTTTTCAACACGTCAAATGGAAGAAACAGAACTGATTCAATATAGATCCAGAATTGTTTATTCTTGGGCATTAATGAACATAAAAAGAAGGTAGATTATAGACATAACTGTTCTCCAAAATTACAATTCATCCTCTAGCATCGTCTGTGGACTTAATTCTCTGTAGAAAGCCTAAACTGCTTGCATATGTAAATATAAATACACACACACACACAAATTCATAGTTACACATGAAGCACTATATGTGTTTTGTTTAGAAATACTGAAAAGGTAACACAGCTTTAATAATTTGGAAAGGTGCTTGCCCCAGTACTTCCTCAAGTGGACACACTCTCTCCTACTCTGAAACCTTGTAGAACCTCCCTTATTCGTAAGACAGCTTCACGGGACTAATCATATGAAAGTACGACTGGAAGGGACTTCAGGAGGTCATTTATTCCAGCCTCCTAGTCAAGACAGGACTGTCCCTGAGTAAACCATCCCAGATCTGTTTAACTTGCTCTTGAAAATGTCTAGGAATGGAGAGTCCACAACTTCTCTACATAGTCTGTTCCAATGTTTGAACACTTTCATGGTCAAAAAGTTCCTTCTCATCATCTACTGCTTAGAGTTGAAGATCTAAATGATGTGTTTAATTTATAATTTTCCTCAACTCAAAGAACATTTTACAAAAATGTACAAATCTCACATTAAAAATACCCTTAAAACTTGCTAAAATTACAATAATGAAATAATGACATAAATAATGATAAAAATAGTAGGAAGATTAATATCAAAGGAAACACCAAATTATACATACAAATTAAAAAAAAAAGATCATTCTTCTTATAAATCTGATATCCATCCATAGTCTAAATAGAGTCATTATGGACACAGTTTTGTTTATAAAAATGGATCATACAGAAAGCTGCTGCAGAATCAACTTTAACATGATCTCAATACTTGAAGAACATACCTTATCTGCACTTTAGAAACACACACATATCGTTTGTGAAAAGTTACAATGGAAAACGATGAGATAAAATGATGACTCCCTGGTGGACAATGTTCTTGGATTGAAATAATTTATCCTGTCCGGGCATTTATTTATTTATTTTTAATTTAAAAGGAAAATTTTCCTTTAATATAAAGTTCAAGACTGTGGGCGTGTTACTCCCATCTGACTGAGTCACTTTTTACATGTTCCTGGTACACAAGGATCTTTGTAGACAAAGTATATAGTGGTTTTAGGGGTCAAGTGTTCAGAACATAGGGTTTCACAGGAGTCAGCCCAAGTTCCTGTCGAAGTTATTTCTATAATCTAAAAACCAAATCACAAACTTTACCAGTTAAAACATTCTGGAATTACAGTACTTCTTTGTTATCCAAACTCCCAGGCAAACCTCCTATACAGCTAAAATCTCCTATCCAAACCTCCCATACACGTGTAG
>NW_005842522.1:1027247-1041706 GCF_000455745.1 Alligator sinensis
AGACTGCTCCGATGTGCTGCAATACCAGTACATCACAGCTGACTCAATTAATTGAGCCTGCTTTAGCATGGTGATTACCACACTCCAACAGACTCCAGTGTCACATGTATCAGCACCCTTGCACGGACAAATGGTGGTGGGGAGCTTTAGTTCAAAGTGCCCCGCCGCCATTTTTCAGCGTGGAGACGCTGATACACATGACGCTCCAGGCGCTTTTAATTAGCGTGGCTCTTGGAGCTGCACTAATTAAGCACCCCTCCCCCCACAGCACATCTATAAACACCCTTAGTTACCCAAATAGAAACACTTGTCACTTGTAACTCTTGGTATTGGGTTCTCTTTTAAAATTTTTAATACAGTGCTTCATCTCTATTCCTAAATTTGATATAGTACTTGTAGCCATTGGTATTGCATGCTGTTCTCTTTTTAGGCGCACACACACACACACACACACACACACACTACCTCTTTTCCAAAGTATGATACTATAACTTACAACTGAATTTTCAGCATGTGCATTCTAAAGGGATTGGAATAACAACAGATGTACTATATGAGCTATAATCTGGATAACTTCTGTATTTTTCCTCTAGAGTTGTTACATAAAATGTCCCTCAATCCAGACACCTTGAGTGTTTTGTTTTGTTTATGCTGTATTTAAAAAAAAATGTAATTCTCACATTACTTCGGGCCTATGTTCCATTAGCTTCCTAGTACTGTCCTACAGATCACAGCATTGCCCCAAAACCCTACAGTACTGTAGCTCTATCCCATTACACTCCTCTCCCACCTGCACCTCCAACATAATCTTTACAACCAGGCTTACAAGGATTCATGGGAAAGCAGACTTTCTACTGTCTTCAAGTTCCTGCACCAAAACAATCCTTCTCCAGATGCAACCAGGCCTCTTAAGGATTCTTCATCACTCTAGTAGTTTTAAAATGTTTAAAAGGGCTGTAACAGATGAGTTTATTTCACCCTTCACACCTTTTATGAAGTCAACAACAGTTAAGCTTACAGTCACATACATCATTCTCTAAGGCAGTATTTCCCAACCTTTTTTACCCCATGGCACACTTACCTAAATAAAAAAGCACCATGGCACACTGGAAGTGGGGGGAGGAGGGGAGAGGGGAGTGGCATATGGCCAGGTGGATGACATTTTGGAATAGAGCCACGCCCCCTACCTGGCTGGAGCCATGCTTCCCATCTGTCTGTGTCCACAGCAGCAGCACGCAGGGGGCATGGCTCCAGCCCAAAATGCTGCGGCACACCTAGACGTGCCTGACAGCACACCAGTGTGTCACGGCACACTGGCTGGGAAACGCTGCTCTAAGGGAAGCCCTTTGATAAATTTAATTGCATTCTCTATCTGAATAGTTTTGTTCCTTTCTTCAGCTAAAACACTATTTTTATACTTGAAAAGGACCAGATCTTTATGGAAATATCCCCAGCCTTGACACGCCTAGCTTTCAAACAACCAAACTTCATTAAGTTCAAAAGAAGCAAACTCCCAGGTAATCAACGAAAACCAAGTTGCATTCAACCTGCCAAGACAGCCCAGGCAGCTTATCAGGGCTTCCAGGCAGGGGGAGAGGCAAGCCTTCTACTTGCCAGTTCAGGTGTTGCACCAGCAATACAGTGCAATGGGATCTGATGCAGGATTGCACAACCGTGCCTCCTGCCATGCACATGTGGCATGGCAGGAAGCACAATTGTTAGGATGCCACATCAGATCCAACTGTGCCTTCATTTTAAAGGCTGTTATGAGCCAAAAACTGCACATCCCTTCATTCGAAGCTTGATAATTTCTCTCAGCTCCATTGTTTACACCCTCTTTAAGTGGCCGTTTTCAAAAACACAGAGAATGAAATAGCCATTGTTTTATCTGGTATTTAGCTTAGGTTGCTCCCGCTTCATTCCCAGACCTAAGGCACTTTGTGCTAGAAAGCTTGTCTAACATCTCTCCCAACTATTCAACTGGGCCAGTAAAATATGCCAAATAAATCTTTCTTCTCTGTTTCGTACAGCATCAAAGAGTCTATAGTTAAATAGTAAATATCATTTACGCTCGTTATTATGTTGGCACCCAATAGCCTTATTCAGGATGAGGGCTTAACCTTACTATGTATTGCTAAATAATAATAATAATAAAAAAAAGTCAACTCTTCTTCCATATCCTGATTTTTCAGGCAGAGAAATTAGCTTCATTCACCTTATATTATTGTAGTCAATTAACACTGAGAAGAAAATATGTAAAACATGCTACGTATAAGACATCTATATATATATATGACTTCAGCAACAAACCGTCTTCAAAAACTAGGAGTGAAACGATAAAGATTTTTTTGGCCAATACCGATGGCCAATTATTAACCAGGCATATTGGCTGATATCAATCCAATAGCTGATATGCAGTCCAGCACCTTGGAGAGCAGCAGCCAGCCGGTACGGGGTGGGGGGCATGTGAGGAAAGAAAGGACATGGCAGGGGCAGATGGAAGCCCTCACAGTGAGGGAGGGAAGGAGGAGGCTGGGGCAGGGGCAGATGCTGCCCTGCAGGCAGCTCATCCTGGTGGGTAAGGGGGAGTGGGGAGGGAAGCAGCTCCCCACTGCTGTGCACACCCCCAGGGGAGGCATGGGGGTGCATGTGACCCCCCAGATTTGTGCACAGGTGGGCTGCCTGCTGCAAGCTCAGGACCAGGGGCCATGCCAGCCTCTTCCTCGCAGGACTGAGCCAGGGCTGAGCCTGGTGTAGGCAGGCACGAGGTGGAGCGGGTGGCGGTGACACTGGGAGGGGCGGCTATGCAGTGGGCTACAGCCACCCCTAAATTAGCCATAGCTCCTCCCATAGTCCCTTTCCCAGTACCACCACCACCCACCCTGAGTGCAGCCCCAGCCCAGCCGCCAGCCAGGAAGAGGCCAGAGCAGCCCCTGGGCCAAAGCCTGCAATGGGCAGCCTACCCTTACCCTGCAAACAAATCGGGGAGGGCACATGCCCCCCATACCTCTCTGGGGGTGTGCACAGTGGTGAGAGCCACCCCCCTCTCTGCCCCCCAGATGAACCACTCGCAGCTCCGTCCTATGCCCATCCCACCCCAGCTGGGCAGTGCCTGTCCCTGCCCCTGTCCCTCCCTCACTGTGGGGGCCTCAATCTGCCCCCCCCAATGCCCTTCCCTCCCCCACAGACTTACTAGTCAAACGCTGCTCTCAAAACTGCCAGGCTGCATTCCTGGCTGCATGCATGCTGCGGCTGTGTGCATGCATGCTGCATTTAATCGGTAACATTAAATCGGCTACATTGGCCAAAAAGGCTGATTGCCAATAATGTCAATTTTCCTTTTATCAGTGTCGATCCAATACGGACTGATATATCAGTCCACCTCTATCAAAGACACTAAATTCACTTTTAAAAACTACTGTTAACCAAGTTAGCCAGCCCACTCTCATCACTGTTATATTAGTTAAATTCTCTTTACCAACTTATGCAATAGTTTAAATCGTGCCAAGTCAATCATTCTCAAGGAAAAGCAAATGTTTTTCCTTAATTTGTCTCTGACTGGTATTCCCTCTGAAGAAACAGATAAAAGCAAGCAATAAAGAAGGAGTTTGCTGTCATTACTAGATTAGATTATTCAAGTTTAGATTAGAGCTACAAGATCAGCTGTTCCTGGATATGATCATTTCAACAGCTTCTGCATCTTAAACATGAACTGATTTAAAGAAAATAACATTTGTAAAATTTCTTCTCTTCACTCCACAGAAATTTATCCTGTTCCATTATCAGGCTCAGGAAGAGACCAATAACTTAGGGCAGGAGTGACAAAACTGAGCTGGTCCACGTTCCTTTCCCTCAACCCTTCATGATGGATCCAGCGTCCACAACAACAGCTCTGGCCACTCTAGGATCTCCACTGCAAGCCAGGGCAGGCACCATATGTGACCCACAACCCAGAGCAACCAGAATGGGCACCACAGGTGGCACGGTCCACCCAGCCACAGCAGGCACCACACTATACGCAACACCCATCCCTGCCAGACTGTGCTGCACACAGTGCCTGTTCCAGGAGCTGCGTCACATATTGCAGCCCTGGAAGCTGGTCCAGGATTATGCTGCACAAAGTGCTTACTCCAGCTAGTCCTTATCCATATGGCATATGGAACCTGTGGGTACCATGTACAGTATTGGTTTCAGACCAGTTGGAGCAGGCACCATGTGCAATGTGTGTCAAGTTGCTGGGACAGATGCCCTGGACAAAGCAGATCCCAGAGTGGCTGGAACAGATGTCTCACCGCGGCATGCGGCTCAGACCTTGCCTGCAGTGGTGGTCCAGATCAATTTAGACCCAAAGCCAGCACTAGGAGCCACACAATGGGGGCCTATGGGCCAGATCTGGCCCATAGGCTGTATGTTTGACACCCCTGACTTAGGGAAATAAACCCAAATGATAGGGATAAGAAAAGTCCTTTGAGAGAGAGATTTCTGATACGCAATTATAGATTGCAGTTCTATCTTGAGCCTCCCCCTGGTACTTTTAGAATAAATAATTATACTTAATATTTACATAGCATCTTCCAGCTAAGGGAATCTATTTCCTAACACTATAGGAAGTTTTCTGACTTTGTGAATTGTCACAATAGCATCCAAGGCAAGTTCAGCAAGTTCACTTATAGTGGGCTCATTTCAGTGAAACTGATTAGCCTCTCAACCATTAATTGCGTCTGCCAGCAACCTGAAAGATAAGATAACTGCTCTTTAACAAGGCATAAGGACTTGCAAGAAGTTCAGCACACATTGTGTCTGTACAAACTGGCAGGCTTAAAACTCCTTAAGTGGTGCCTTTAATATTGAGTTCAATAGGAGATGGCAAATGGGTTTGCACAATTTGAACAGCTGCCCATATTAGCCTTGGACATCTTACCTCAGTAATCTCCATGGAATCTATATCAAAGTTTTGAAATTAACTTTTTATTGAAAATTCCAGAAAATTTTATGGCATTACAGAACAGTGAGAACAACAAGGTCAGTTAAGAAATGCTAATTCTAGATGCAATATATTAAGCCAGAGGTTTAAATTAAAATGTTATGGACCAAGTTGGCCTGATATGGATCCCCTAAAGAGGCAACCAAAATTATCACTAAATGGAACTCAAGTAACAAATCTGATATAACCAGACCTACACTACTTGCTCTCCCAAATCCATGTATGAAGCATAACATAATGGTGTTGCAAAGACAAGCAAACCAAGATGGTATAGAAGTACCCTGGATACTGGGCTGATGGAAAAATTTTGTAGGAGCCAGATCCAAATAGTTTTTTGTAGGAGTCTCAACTTAGACATGTCAATGCCCAAGAATTTGGCACTTTGCCGTATGGCTCCTTTCTTGGAGCTTAGGCATCTGAACTCAAGGCTGCATATTAGGCTTCTGTCACCTTGAATTCTAGAGTACTCAGAGGGAAGATGCCTATGTAAAACAGGACAGAACAATGCCCAAGTAAGCCTACTTCAAACTAATTTGGATCTCAACCCTGCTCTGCACTGTGTTTTACTGCACAGAATAAACACAGTAAAAGCTTTTTTAAAATGGTGTTAGATCTTATATATTTTACATTTCCTTCCAAAGGCATTACTACATCTAAAAAGTTACATAAAGAGAAATTAATAATTTTCTCACATACAACACATTCCCAAATAAAAGATACACTTTGTTTCTGGAAGGCAGAACATAGGAAAAAGGATTTTCCAGAATCATGGTGGATTGCTTGACACAGATCAAGTCCTCCTGGGATCATAAGAGTGTCCAGGAGGTGTGACATTGCAAGGCACAGTCAGATAAGGCAGTAAGAAATACCTGCTATAGAAGACTGCCTCCTGGGATTCTGCATTTCCTGGACATTCTATGTCACACATTAGGCCCCTTTCAAGGACAGTAGCAACAGTGTTAGTTCATTACTGCAAGTAGTTTTTTAACAAAGTTCCTGTAAATAAAGTGTTGTTTCCACACCACAAGTCTCATCAAGATATTACCAGCATCTCACTTGCTGCTTCAGGCATGAATTCCAGTGCTCAGCCAATAGTTATGGCTGTGAGAGGGTTAACAAGGGACTCCGATCCTTATCTTTCTGAGTCGCACACAAATAGCAGCCATCCTGACAAATGCATGGCATTCATGACGTTTCCAGGAGTGCCTCTTTTCCAGCAGAGAAAACAGCTTTACCCACTTAAAATACATAGCCCAGTTTTGGAGGGAAAAGGTTCAGGCTGTATGTGTAAAATACTATTGTAGCAGGGACTCGGGGCCAAGGCCCGCACTTACTGGGGCAACAACCACCAGCATGCTCCACAGGCAACAGAGTCCCAGTCAGCCCCAAGGAAAAGCAGCAAACCCATGTGCTGACAGCACACTTTGCCATGCCCCAACTTCTGAGGTGGGATGGGCAGCATGCTCTCCATGGGCCCATACCCCAGGTCAGAGTGAGAGCCAGAAACCAGGCTGGGCCCATGTGGAGCCTGGTTTCTGGCATGCACAGAGGGGGCCCATGAATGACCAAATTCTGAACTACATGAACCATGTATAGTATTTCACTGGTTCCAAATATTACTCAATTGTACTCACTAAAAAACAAAACTTAGCCATTATTTTATCATTAAAAGGACGTGAAATTAATTCACAGCTTTAATGACTGTTTCTCTTCCCTTAAAAAAGCAAACAAACACGCACAATCATCCATCAGCTTTTTCTTCTTGGATTCAAATTTAGTTTGTAACCAAAGTTAGAAACATAGCTACAAAACCACTTGAAGAGTTTCTGTACAACTTCTTCTGTTTAGTCGGAACAATAAAAATAATAAACAAGAGTACTCAGCTAAATAGTTACATAACAAGACAAGGTCTCAGAATTAATCATTTTAGAAAAGTTACATATCTAATCATACTAGTATAAATTAAGGATTGCCAGTGCACAGCTGTTGTTTTTCTCCTGAAAAATGAGCATAACAGATTTGTACGTGAAGATGTATATGTCCAGAAAAAATATTTACACCATAATCACATAACTTCTCATTTTCATTTATTTTCTTTTTGGGTCAACTAACCAATTAAACTGTTGAAATCTATTATACCAAGTTATTTTTTCTGCCTTTTGATTTTTTTGGGTATCTTATACACCCCTCAAACATTTTGACACCTGTTTAAAAAGTTAACAACATTTTACTCCCCGACCTCTTATCTGTGCTTCATGCAATTGCAGGGCAATCTAGTTTGACTACAGAAACATTGGGTCAGTTTCAAGTGCATTGCAATCCTATGAGGAGCAGAAAATGGACATTTAGAGCACCCATACACGTGCTACAAGTCTGCTCCAACGCATGGAGTCTGCTGGATGTTGCATCTTTATATACTCCAGAATCCTCCACAGCACATGCATTCAGCATCCCCACACTTCAAAAATGGTGGCAGGGGCACTTTAACTAAAGCTAATTGAACAAGCTTTAGTTAAAGCATCCCCTAGACATTTTTAATGGCTCCAATGTGTCACAACCCAAAGTTGTGGTTTTTTTGTTTTTGTGTGCTTCGGTACCGCTAAATTATGTTCCCGCCAAATTGCAGCTTTTTTGCACGGTAGAGTTTTCTGCTGCAATAGGAGAACCCGCGTGCAAAAGAGTATTTCCCGCCGTTTGTAGACTTCTTTGCATGGTGCATTTCTTTTGCACCATAGTGATGCACGGTGCAAAGGAGTTCCCGCCATTTGTATTTAGATTCATGCCACATTATTGGCCGGTTCTAAATGTAGGCATATGTGGTGGCTAGCTATTGGCTTGCTAGCCATACAAAACACTTGGGTAGTTTCAGCCCAAGTTGGAGAGAGGAAACCTGGAGAGATACAGAACTCGCCAGGAGGAGGAGACTTCGCGCTGTGTGAAGATCTCCAAGCGATGTAGACCCTTGCGGACCCAATGCACCTTTCTTAAGCAGGCAACGGAGATCTGTTTAGCTTCTAGCCTCTCCCCGTCACCGAGCGCAATCCTAGACGTATCCCCATCCTATATACCCAATTTTCGAACCCATGGAGTCTTAACAGCTCCGGGGGACCTGGGAACCGAACAGAACCCACGGAGATTCAGCCACTCTGTGAGGAAAGAACTGCCGAACCCACGGAGCCTAAACCACTCCGGGGTCAAAGAACTGAGTTTGTCAGAGGACTCCAACGAGGATTCAAGCGGAGCTGCGCCTGGAAAGCTGTCCAGCCTACACCGCGACCACCTTGGGTGTAAGTAAATAATCTTTTCAATCAACCATTACGCCTCCGTAACTGATTCTAGCTCACGTGTACCTTACTGCCCCGCGGTCCCTTCTGACCCCACGTGCCCGGGCTGCTGGCCACAGTCCGCGTGTGCAAAGACGGGCCCGGCTCGCACATGGCGAGGATGGGATCGGGAGCCGGCCCGCACACAATTAAAGCACCTCCCCCTTCACCCTGGAGCATGTGTAAAGACACCCTTATTGTCCCCTCACCCTAGTCTCTGACTCATCAGCACTGCCAAGTACCAACTCTGGTCTCCATCTCATGGCTCAGTGATCACCTTCCTGGCCATGCACTGCACTATTGTCAAGTGCCTCTGCTAGCTGCTGTGTTGCAGTTTGGCAGCTCAAGATCCCAATTACCTGGCAACAGAAAGGTGCCTCACCATGCTATCTTCCATAGTCTGTAAGTTCAAGAGCAAAAATAAACAAGGAGAAAATAAACAACAGCATGGAAGACTGTCTTCTTCCGGACCACATGTAGACTACTGCCACTTCTGAGTTGGCGCACAGCCAGCAACTGATCAAGCAAATAGCCCTGAGGACCCTGGATAATAAGCAGTGTCAGCAGAACTTCACCTTAAGTAAAGTCACCTCTCTCAGAGCCAGTCTCATCCCTCCAGAGGCAAACCACCAACACGAAGGTGCTTACAAACATGAACAAATGGTTGGCAATTGCCATTTGAAAGATGGCAACCCCAACAGCATCCAGACAAATCACCAAACATCTTAGAGGGGACAAATCCCTGGTTGGATCAACTGCCTGTGAAGTCCACTGCACCATCCAGAAGGTGATGGCACCATGATTCCTCTGACTTTCCAACCCACATGAGGTCATGGCCAAATTTACCTGTATGGGGTTCCTGAATTCCATGAGAGACACAGATGGGACGTACACACTGCCACCATGTGTCAAATGTACCATGGTAGAAGTGTAGTAGCTGCAAAGGATACTTCTCATTTGTGATGCAGGAGACCACCAGGACCAATCAACACACATTAGTATCGGGAGGTTGAGCAAGGTCCACAACACCAAATCCTGAAGAACTAAAGCCTGCTGTCCAGGATGAGCTTGTCAGAAGCATCTGCCCACAGAATTCCCAGAACAGAGGTGAAAAGTCCGACCACTCCTGTCCTGCTAAATCAGGGACTCAACCTATCTACTCCTCCCATAGTTCATAAAGCCCTACACAGGACTTCTGAATATCAGGAAGCAGCTTTTCAACTACAAGTTGTACAGCTGCCAATGACTGCAAAGTGTGACTCTGAGCACCTCCAGGCACAGCAGAAGGCACTGAAGGTGTCTCTGAATATAATCAAGCAGTACCCAGCCCAGACAATCATTTTGGCCTCCATACTGCACATCTGCAAAGCCAAGTGAAAAACTTTTCCTTAGGTATGGGTGGCAGAAGCCCAGAAACTTGCCTAACAAGTACCAGGCTGCTCAGGCTGAGTCTCAAGTGCTATACACATCATATACCTCTGTTTAAAGTTCAAGTTAGCTCACTAACAATTTATTTTTCTAAAGCAAAAAAGCTTTCTTTACTAAGGAGTACAAATGCTGAACTATTGTGTGCTATATCCTTGAAAAAACTGTTTTGGCAACTAGGGTGGGGTGTGCTAGGTGCTCAAAGAAGGAAGGAAGCAGTGGCCTTCAAAAGCCATGCTCCCAGTGTGGTGGCACAGTAGGGAGTGCTACTACGCAGAGCCACCCACCTCACTGTGCCAGGCCCAAAACCACGCTTCGGGAGTCTCCCCTGATGAGCCTACAGCCAGCCGGCCCCCTTCCTGGAGAACACCCACAAGTCTGGGATAACACTGCCACCACACGGGCACTGGGCTCTGGTAGGGCTCTGCGAAGCCCAGGGCATGCAGACCCTGCAAACCTTGGGGGTACTTTGCCAACAGTAATATTTCAGGGTGCTTCTTTCAGCCCAAACCATCCAAAGATAGAATCAGGTACCAGAGGAAAATAAAAAGCCAAGCTCAACTTCACTGGCTGAGCAAAGGGAGCAAAAGGCCTGCCTCACCGCTCTCCCCAGTAATCACAACAAAGCACACTTTAACCCAATACCTTTACTGATGGAGAGGGGGGCATAGAACAAGCAAGTCAGAATACACTTTGAGCAAACAAAAGTCAGTTGAGCCTTTGCAGATATTGGATGCAATGATCCTTTTAAGACGTGACTGCCTATACTTATTTCTAGACTTGTGGCTAGTTCCCAGGTTTTTACTTGCAGAGAATCATCCAAGCAGGAGCTTGGAGGTACGTTGCTTGTTGCTTTCCAAAATGTCCACTGAAGAAAGAGAGGGTTCCCCTCCCTCCATAGGAATTTTATCTGGCCAGGTCATCTGATTGACCAGCCAGTACCAAGAAAGCCAGGAGATACAGGCATGGGCAACTGGTGCCTCCCGAGTCAGTGGCCAGTCAGCGAGCAGCGGTGGGGGGAACACGATGGGGTGTCTCCTGGCACCCCCACTCCTGGGCCAGCACTCTCAGGGGGGGGGGGGGGGGCACCAGCACTCCCACCTGCCCCCCCGCCCATCACCTAAGCAAGGAACGCTGGCCATCAGGGGGTGCACCGGTGCTCTCAGGGAGTGCATGTGCATCCCCTACGCGTCACCACTGGATACAGGGATTGTGGCAGGCCAGTAGGGGGTGCTCCTACGCTGAGTCACCCACCTCACTGTGCCCGATCACCTTCCAGGCTCCGAATGCCTCCCTGGGAGCACCTCACATCTGGCCAACCCCCTTCCTGGAGCACACCCACTAGCCTGGAAGTAATGCCACCACCAGGGTCTAGCCTGATCCTAGCACTGTGCTCCCTGGGAAACACAGGCCGAGTAGACTTCAAGGGTACTCGACCCACTTCAAGAACCTGGGGTGCTTTCCTTAGTCTGAAGCACAAATAGTGGTTTCCCTTAGTCAGCCAAAGCAAGGGGACCCCGAGGCATAACCTAGCCCCTCTCCCAAAAAGTCTCCCAAGCTAGGTCCAAAGGAGAACTTTATTGGGTACAAGGAGTAGGTTTGGAATAGGGTACAGGGTAGAGCAATATCATAGAAATCCCACAGAGCAAGCAGGGTGGCTGGGTAGCCTTTGATCATGCATCTGAGTTACTGCAAGCTATATATCTAGTTAGATCTCAGATAGCTTACTCATGAGTATCATCCAGAAACAGGTGGAGATTCCCTCTAGAGGCAGGCAGTTCACTGATCATGAGTTTCAAGAGAGAGCAAGTTTCAGATGGCCCAGCTCTTCTTTCTCTGTTTTCATCCTGGCTACTGCCCTTCCTCCTGGGCAGTCCTTAACTTATATAGACCTTATGACCTCATTTACCTGGTCCAATGGAGGCTAGCACCTGCTGGCTGCCAGCTACCCAATTTGAAATGCATCACCGGTTGCCAGGTAGACTGGCAGGGTCTCTAGCTCCCTCCCAGTCAGGTTGGCATTGCTTAGAGCAATAGGGAGTGTAAGCCCTTCACCCAGGCATGTAATGCTAGTCATGCAGGCAGAGGGAGCAAGTTTCCCCCCTCCCTCAGGAATGTATCTAACTCAGGTTACCTAAAAAGATGGGATATCTGCCCTCTGCAGGGCCCATATTAACCAAATTGTCAGAGAGCAGAGTTATTGGGGAGAGACAGAGGTGGCCTTCTGCCACAGCGGTCACCTGGTTTGATTCAAAGTGAAGGGCAGAGAGAGGGGGATTTCTTCACACCCAGGATACCCATGGATGGGAAATGGTCATTGCAGGTTGAGTACTGGAGGGCCCCTAGAAGGCACAGGAGAACCGTTCCTGGCATAACACCTGCAAAGTCCTCTGGAAGGACAGTGACCCAGAGCTTATACCCATGCTGGAGAAGAGGCTACAGGAAAGCTGGTGCATGGGTGTGGCAGAACTTGCTGAAAGACAGGGTTGGTGGGGAGTTAGGACCATGCTTGAGGAGACAAGGTTGGGGCCTACACATAGTATGGTGAGGACAGCAGTGGGAAAATTTGGGTTATGAGATAAAAGTGCCTGGGACTAGAAGACCTAATGAGGGATGTGAAGACAGAGAATGAACTATACTGTGCATAAAGTTGTGGGCGATATTTGGAGCTAAGGTAGATAACCCTGCCACTAGGCGCTGCTGGCCTTGGCTCCCACACCCTCTGCCCACGCTTGGAGCACTCTGATTGGCTATTTCCATCAGCCAATCAGTGTGAATAAAGCGTTAGGGACAGACAGACTTAGGCTTTTATAATATTAGAATACTGTACACATGTATGCATTGTCTGCCCGTGAGGTAGACAGATTAGATTAATTTTTTATATAGACAGACATAACAATGACTTTCTTAGCTATCTGGACCCCAAGTAGCCTTCAGTTTTAAAGTGAATGATTGGGTGTCTCAAAGGAATTCGTTAATGTGCCTGGAAAAAAAAAAAGTGAAAAGCAAAACTGTTTCATATCAGTGACTCCTTGTTTTGTTAAAACAAGGCTTTAATTTGTGGGCTGTAGTTTGAGGATTGTGAAGTATTTTATTAGGGTATTTTTCTGAGCTGTGGTTTGGCTTGTTTCTGTTCACAAACAAAAACGGTGTTGCACTTCTGCCAGGCTCAGCAAATTGCTTTTGGGCAACTGGAGAAAGCTACTGATGACTCAAATGGGAGCAGGAAAATCAGTCAGTTATGGTACTTTAAATGGCCTTGATTTGAATTCTTGAAGAAAATGGGAAACAGAAAATGTATCCTTCATCCTCCCCTTTATTTATTTCCATGCTCTACTGTTAACCATTTCTTTCTTTGATAAGTGAATAAGCAAACTGCACACAAAAAAAGCCATTTATATATGGGGATAGAGGTGTCTAGCCTTTTACCAGTGATGGACATCACATTAATCTTGTTAAGCTTGGTCCTAATGATTTGAACAACCCAAAGTAATGATCATCTTTGAAGAGCATAAGTAAAAGGGAGCATGGCAGTTTCAGAATGAAAATACAAATGAAAACAAATTGAGCTAAACAGGACAAAATTTTACCCCGATATTGGTAAACAGGTCAAGCATATTACCACCTTTTCATTTTAGATTTTTTTTTCTTTTCAAGCTTTAGTCCTTAACTCACCCCCAGCTGTATGACAGAATGTGGCCTTTGAGCTACATTTCTGACTAAATGCTGAACAGTGCACTAGTGTGGAAAATGACAGCAAGCTGTACCATTCAAAATGACTATCTTTAATGCATAGTAACTACACAACCCATTATCATTGATCTTAAATTAACTGCCAAATAAAAGAAAATTTAAAATATTTAAAATCTGTTAATAGGATAATGCAAAGTTGGTCATGTGTTAGATTCTATTGCTCACCCCTATCAAACATCAAAACACAAACTAGATTTGTTGCACTTCATATACCATGATCCAACCAAATCCTTGAAGGGATCATTATTTTGCAGCAACTGCAATTTGAAAACATATGTAAAGCAACAATAACCCCCTTCTCTTTTCCTTCACCACTAAGAATTCAGATGGTTATGAGCTACTCAAAGATACAGAGAAGGAAGGTAGGCAGTTAGATAGGTCATGGGACCTACTTGTTAAGAATATTTAAGAACTGCTGGTTACTCCAAGATAAGTAAACACTTCTTTTGTCTTGAAATATCAATGTACTTTGATCCCACCATTTGGCTAACTACGAGTTGAAGTTGGAGTCAGAGCCACAGCCCACACCCTCTGCTGCCTGTTCCTCCAACACTACTTCAGCTTTCCCCTCACTGTCCACCCATCCCTACACTGCCATTTACCCTCCAGCTCCAGCTATGGCTGTTCCACCAGGGGCAGCAGCTCTGGGCCCAGGCCAGGGCTTCTGCCACTGTCCCCACTGCTGCATGGCCAGACTGGGGCCACAGTAACCACATGCTCTATGCACCAAGCTGGAGCAAGGAAGGAGCCCTAATGGAGCCAAAGGGTAAGTGGTGGCAGGGCAGAGGCTGCAGGGGGAAGACGCAACAGGGAGAGAGCAGGAGCCCACAGATCCAGACACAGGACAAGTGACTGGGGGGTGGAAGATGATGACATGGTACATCAATGAGTGCAGGCACATGACAGGGGGCAGGGATCAGACCACTTAACTCCCCTGCCATCTGGCCTTTCTGCCACCAGCCCCCCACCAATGC
>NW_005842522.1:1041716-1043667 GCF_000455745.1 Alligator sinensis
GGAGGGATTAATTTAAGATGATGCTGTAATAATTAGATTCTATCCATGAAAAATTATAACAAATACAGTACAAGTTCTGTTATCCGGCATCCCCGGGAATGGGGGATGCCGGATAACAAAATATGCCGGTTAATTGAGCGGCCCAAGCTGCCGCTTCTCCCGCTGCATCTGGGGCGTCCCACTGCCCCTCCCATTGCATCGCTGCCCTTCCCGCAGGGCCTGCAGACCCATGGGACAGGGAGGAGGGCCCCGCACAGCCTGTTACACCCCCGGGCCATGGGGGCTCAGCAGCGCAGGTTTCTTTGCCCACGGGCCATGGGGGCTCAGAGAAACCAAACGCGCAACAGTGGGCACTTCTGGTTTCACTTTATCTTACAAGCCGGCATGCCGGTTAAAAGAGCATGCTGGCTTGTAAGATGCCAATTAACAGAAATATACATTTTTCATGCACAGAATCTAAAATTGGTTTGCTGTCTCTTACATTCAGTCACTTAGGATTTGGGTAAATGTAGTAAAAAAAAGGAAAAAATTTGTTCAGTCACATAAACAACAACAGACAAGCAGGAAATAAGTTGGGCCACTATCCACTGAGAACGGGGTACTGTTTAAGTACAATGTAGCAATGGCCCAAAAACTTAAACAAAAACTGAGGCAAAATATTAAATGAGAATAATGTTGTTCACTGGGGCAAAGATAGGATGGCTAATAGTAACAAGGCTACAGAAAGGAACTTCAGTAAAGCATCTGGTATAGTACCATACAGGCATTTATTAGTTAAACTGGAGAAGATGAGAAGCAGAGAAACTGAAGGTGGGTAAGGCGCACACCTCAAGAGAAGACATCAAGAGATAGGGTTGAAAGAAGAGGTTTAGGCTGGAGGAAGGTTACTGGTTGTGTTTCTCAAGGAACGGTCTCGTTTAAAAATTTTCAGTAATGGCCTTGGCAAAAAAATGACAGGTGCACTGATGAAATCAACATATCATGCAGAAATAACTGGATGACCGTGAGAACTGAAGTACTAAAAGATGGAACAAAATTCAATAGTACAAAATGCAAAGTTATGCACTGAGGAACTAACAACAGGCATTTCTGCTGTAAGGTGGGAGCTCAAGAGTTGGAAACAACAAAAGAAGAGAAAGAACAAGATATTCTAGTCAATTGTAGTACACTTATGATCTACCAATGTATTTCTAGGACGAATGAGAAAATGGATTTCCAGTAGAGGATTTTCCATAAGACGTCAAGTGGGTAAGGTAACTAGTAGGGTGAAAGTGCTAGACTTTAGGAAAGCTGATTTCAATGAACTCGGGCGTTTAGTCAAGGACGCACTGAAGAGTAAGAGTTTTGAAGAGATGGGAGCCCAGGAAGGGTGGCTGTGTCTTAAGGAAATGATCCTTCGGGCACAGAGGGAGACTATCCCGATGCAGGGAAAAAGGGGGAAAGGGGCCAAGAGGCTTCCTTGACTGACCAGAGAAATCCAGAGCAGCCTAGGGGCAAAAAGGGGGGCATATAAAAAGTGGAAATGGGGAGAGATTACTAAAGAGGAGTATACCTCCTCTGCTTGCACTTGTAGGGAGGCAGTTAGACGGGCCAAAGCTACCATGGAGCTGAGGATGGCATCCCAAGTAAAGGATAACAAAAAATTGGTTTTTAGATATATAGGGAGTAAAAGGAAGGCCCAGGGTGGAATAGGACCTCTACTAAGTGGGCATAAGCAATTGGTGATGGACAGTGGAGACGAGGCTGAACTCTTCAATGAGTTCTTTGCCTCAGTGTTCCTAAGCGAGGGGCAAGACAAGTCTCTCATTGGGATTGTAGAGAGGCAGCAGCAAGGTGCCAGACTACCAAGCGTAGACCCTGAGATGGTGCAGAGGCACTTGGAGGAACTGGATGCGTTTAAGTCGGCAGGCCCGGATGAGCTCCATCCGAGGGTACTGAAGGCACTGGCTGA
>NW_005842522.1:1044354-1046420 GCF_000455745.1 Alligator sinensis
GGCAGTGCGACGAACTCATCAGAAAAGCTAATGGCACTTTATCGTGCATCAGCAGATGCATGACTAACAGAACCAAAGAGGCGATAATTCCCCTCTATCGGGCGCTGGTCAGACCGCAGTTGGAGTACTGCATGCAATTTTGGGCGCCTTCTTCAAGAGGGATGTGGATAACCTGGAGAGGGTCCAGAGAAGGGCCACTCGTATGGTTAAGGGCTTGCAGGCCAAGCCCTATGAGGAGAGACTAGAGAACCTGGACCTCTTCAGCCTCCACAAGAGAAGGTTGAGAGGCAACCTTGTGGCTGCCTATAAGTTCATCATGGGGGCACAGAAGGGAATTGGTGAGGTTTTACTCACCAAGGCACCCCTGGGGGTTACAAGAAATAATGGCCATAAGCTAGCAGAGAGCAGATTCAGACTAGACATTAGGAAGAACTTCTTCAAAGTTAGAGTGGCCAAAGTCTGGAAGGGGCTTCAAGGGAGGTGATGCTCTCCCCTACCCTGGGGGTCTTCAAGAGGAGGTTAGATAGGCATCTAGCTGGGGTCATCTAAACCCAGCCCTCTTTCCTGCCTACGCAGGGGGTCGGACTCAATGATCTATTGAGGTCCCTTCCGACCCTAACATCTACATCTATGAATCTAGAGAGAGAGAGAGAGACTACTAATGCCATTATAATACAATGCAAAATTCTGGTTCCAAGAAAGAAACTTGGTAACTGGAACAGAGGCAGACCAGTGCTACTAGAATGCTATGGGGAACAGAGAGCTAATCATACAAGCAGAGATGGAGACTAAAGGAGCATGGCTTATTTAACCTAGAAAAATGAAGACTACGGGGATATTGCTATCCATAAATATAATCAGAGTAAACACCAGAGAGCAGAAAGAGATCTTTAATTGTAGGACATGGTGGCCTGTAGTGGCAGATATCCGTACCCCTTCAATTCCCATGTTCTTATAACAATAGTACAGATGGGAATGGGAAACCTTCCTTACAGCTAGAAAACAGGCTCAACCATACAACAATCTACAAGCTGTCTAGTGAAAAACTAATACTGAAATAGTTTGCACAGTCAGCTTTATGGCCAATATTTGAGCTGTAAGTGAGACTGACTGATGACCCTATTTCAAAGATGAAAAGATTTTCAATATCACAAATAGAATTATGCAAAGGCATATAACCACAGTGAAATACACTATGGGGGGGAAAAAAGTAAAGTATTAAGTTTTGTAGATTAATTTATGTTAGCTCAACAGGTAAGCATACCTTTACATTTCATATATATTCCATTATTAACAGTACAGTCTAATGTAAAAATCTATGGATCCATCAGAATACAACCCCCCCCCCCAAAAAAAAACACCCCAAAAACCCCCACACAATCCTTTTCAGGGCAAAGAAAATTTCTTTTAAAGTATTCTTGGATCCCATTGAGCTCAGTGATACATGGCTATTGAAGCCTGTAGTCACTATTGTAATGAAAACATTTAAAAACATGATAACAAAATCTAACATTACGAAGTAAGAACAGGGATTAAATAAATAATATGTTTTAATAGTGTTCATGAGCACTGCTTGAATGCTCAGGATATTAAAAATACTCCCCTTGGACTTTTATGCAAAGCCTCCTTGGAGGAGATGCAAATTGTAGACCTGATATTTTTCTTCTATTCTTCAGTTTTAGTAGATAATTAAAATTACACAAGAATTAAAATAACGCTCAATATTTCCAAACTGGCCAGGGAGCACTGCCAGTTGCTAGGCAGCAGCTGCACAAGCCAAAGATGCTTCCCTTTCCCTGTTTCTCGATACATAGCTCAGCCAGGAAACAGTGCCACCAATTGATTACTAGGCAGCTTTCTCCCTCCACATGGCATCTGTGGAGTGCTCACACTACTGCTGCCTAGCAACACAGCCTCTTCCTACTGAATCATGCGGCCACTATGAAAATATTTTAGCAAAAAATAAAATAGGTACTGTATATGAAAAGAAAGGTAATCACTTATGTTGTCTGAGTAGCAATATTGCCCAGCAGTCAGTTCTACCTTTTTGAGACTGCAAATCATTC
>NW_005842522.1:1046430-1057421 GCF_000455745.1 Alligator sinensis
CAACCTGTGCCAGTTCTAATGCCAAATCAAATCAGTTTATCTCCCGTTCTTCCATCAATTATGACCCCATATAATTATCTCCCTAGCCCCAAGACCTACCCAACCACAAAAGCTACCATTCTGCACATCTCATTTTTGCTCTTTTGTTATGTCCCCTTTTCCAAGCCTATCAAGCAGCTACAGAAGAACTCCCTTTTCCTTCTTGCAGTCTGAGGGAGCAGCACTAGGGTTCTTCATCCCTCTCTCTCCCTTCACAGGGGTCAGGTGTTTTAGGCAGAGGCATTAAAGAAGAACAGGAATCACTACATGTTGCTCACAAGGAAAACAGAAAAGATTTCTGTGGTAAAGTTTTTACTTCACAAGCTGGCACATTAATCATAAATCCTACTAATCCAGAACATTCATAAATAGAAGCTTGAATTTCATCTTATGACATAGAGATTTAATTTTTTACCTCATTTTATGCACATAAAGATTCTGAAAGAGAATCAGAATTCAGGCAAGCATAAAAACAGTGATACTACACTTGATTCACAGCTTAACCAATGTCAATAGAAAAGTAATGTTTGACCGAGACCTTATAGCGTGCCACCTTAGACCCTTAGCAAATGTTACATGAATCATGCAATAAATCATAAAATGCTGTATATGCAATCCATTTATGATGCAACAGAAGTGGCAAAACAGCCACCACAAAGATGTTCTACGTGCGATAAAACATTTAATGTAGAATATCTTAGTGGGTGGTTTGCATTGTGCTTTATTTCAAATGTGTGCCCAGGGACCATGCTCTGGAGCTCTTCCCTGGTGCTGGGTTGCCCACAAGCCCATTTAAGTTTCCTGATGCATGGGAAATCTAGCACCAGGGAGTCAGTTTCCAATACTAGGCTCCCAAGGCACCAGCAAGTCTAAAGGTGTACATGAGGAACCTGGAATCAGGGAGCAGTTCTCTATGAGCTGGCTAACTGAGGAAGTGCATATGCACCTCCAAGGAGGAATATTCTGCACTTATCTGGAACTGCAGGGAGCAAACCAGGAAAGCCAAGGCTGCGACGGAACTCCAACTAGCTACAAGTATCAAGGAGAATAAAAAGTCCTTTTATAGATATGTGGCGAGCCGGAGGAAAAGCAAGGGCAACATTGGACCCCTGCTAAACCAGATGGGACAACTGACAACCAACGCCCAGGAAAAAGCCGACTTGCTAAACGGGTATTCTGCGCCAGTCTTTCACCAGTCCCATGGGACGCTCCTGCCCATTATGGGACAGGGAGGCCCAGGTGAGGGAGATTCCTTACCCTCCATCAATGCTGACCTCATGAAGGAACACCTTGAGAGGCTGGATACCTTCCAGTCAGTCGGCCCTGATAGTTTACACCCCAGGGTACTCAAGTAGTTGGCTAGCATCATAGCTCAGCCCCTGGCACGGATCTTTGAGAACTCCTGGCGCTCTGGTGAAATGCCCGAAGACTGGAAGAAGGCCAATGTGGCACCTATCTTCAAGAAAGGGAGGAAAGTGGATCCAGCAAACTACAGACCCATCAGCCTGACCTCTATCCCAGGGAAGGTCTTAGAAAAGATTATCAAAAAGAGTTAAAAAAAAGGGGCCATTGTAACGAGCGTGGCCGATGGTAACATCCTGAGGGACAGCCGGCATGGGTTTGTTGTGGATAGGTCTTGCTTGACCAACCTTATTTCCTTTTATGACCAGGTGACCTATCACCTGGACAAGGGAAAGGAGATGGATGTCGTATACCTCGCCTTTAAAAAAGCCTTCGATCTGGTATCCCATGATCACATCTTAGCAAAACTGGCTAACTGCGGCCTTGGGTCCACCATGATCCACTGGCTGGGGAACAGCTCCGTGGTAGGACCCAGTGGTTGACAGAAGACAAATTGTCGTGGTGTGCTGTGACCAGTGGGGTCCCTCAAGGCTCTGTCCTTGAGCCAACACTACTCAACATCTTCATTAATGGTGTGGACATTGGTATCAGAAGCAGACTGGCCAAGTTCGCTGATGACACCAAACTCTGGGGTAAAGCTTCCACACCTGAGGACAGGAGGGTGATCCAGGCTGACCTTGACAGGCTCAGGAAATGGGCGGACAAGAACCTGATGGTGTTTAACACCGAAAAATGCAAGGTTCTCCACCTTGGGAAGAAAAACCTGCAGCATCCTTATAGGCTCAGCAGTGCTAGGCTGGCTAGCACTATGGGCAAAAGGGAATTGGGGGTCATGATTACCCACAAGATGAACATGAGCCTTCAATTTGATGCTGCAGCTAGTAAAGTGAGCAAAACGTTGGCTTATATCCATAGATGCTTCTCAAGCAAATCCCAGGACATCATTTTCCCATTGTACTCGGCCTTGGTGAGGCCGCAGCTGGAGTACTGTGTCCAGTTTTGGGCTCCACAATTCAAAAAGGATGTGGAGAAACTTGAGAGAGTGCAGAGGAGAGCCATGCACATGATGAAAGGTCAGGAAAACAAGACCTTATGATGAGAGGCTGAGAGCCATGGGACTCTTCAGCCTGGAAAAGTGCAGGCTCAGGGGTGATCTGGTAGCCACCTATAAGTTTATCAGGGGTGCTCATCAGGATCTGGGGGAACATCTGTTCACCAGAGCACCCCAAGGGATGACAAGGTCGAATGGTCACGAACTCCTCCATGACCGTTTCAGGCTGGACATAAGGAAGAACTTCTTTACTGTCCAAGCCCCCAAGGTTTGGAATAGCCTGCTGCCAGAGGTGGTTCAAGCACATACTTTGAACGCCTTCGAGAGACATTTGGATGTTTATCTTGCTGGGATCCTACGATCTCTGATGACTTCCTGCCCCTGGGGCAAGGGGCTGGACTCAATGATCTTCCAAGGTCCCTTCCAGCACTAATGTCTATGAAGTCTATTAAATCAACCTGGCATCAGGGACCAGTCCCTGATGCCAAGCTACCCAGAATGGCTTTAAAAGGTTTGAATGTGCAGGAAGCCCAGAGTGGCAATCCTGGGCTCATGTACCAGCAAGTTTAAAGCTGCCATGCAGCCCAGCATTAGGGACTAGTTCCTCAATCCTGGGCTGCTCAGCAAAGCTTTAAAGCTCTGGGCACATATGGGATCCAAGTAATTTAAAACCAGATCCCAAAAATTGCATGTCCTGCCATGCTGAATCTTGAATGTCTAACATAGCAGAACATACAATTTTTGGAATCCAGGATAAAATTCCTCAGAGCCCATTATATATTTGAAACATTTGCCAGGGGCCTTAATGAAGATCATAGCTTCATTATGTTATAAATATTTTTTATGTAAAGTTAAAAAAGTTATTTACAAGGAAATTACTAACAAAATTGGTGGTGTGTGTCAGTGGATAAACGCTCCTTAGTCTATGCGCTGCTGCACATCTGAAAAGAATTCTCAAAATTGAGAAGATCAAATCCACTGGACAAAGCCAAAGAAATTCAATACCATCACTTCCAGTTTTTATTTTTTAAGATACAATTTAGAAAAAAACAGAGAATGTATAGATAATTATATAGCTTCCAACAGCTGTTTTATACATTATATGAAGAAGTACTGAATCTATGTACCATACCACTTAAACAGAAAGACAGTAGTAAACTTTTTAATAGCCTACCACTTTTCTTTTAGTTTTTTGGGTTTTTTGTTTTTTTAAAAAGAACACAAATTTTGCTAATGGCCAATATATTTTCTGGGTATGTGCCTTAAACTTAACAGTTTACACAATTTTATTCATTGGATTCTTAAATCAATTTAAGTAGTCTCTTCAGGCTACTACTATTTGAAAAAAAAAAAATCAATCTATTTGATGATGTCATTTAGTTCCAGAGATTACACTGGTAAATTTTTGTTACGAAAGATTTTGACATTCATTATTTATCCTTGCATGGCAAACTGGAAATTTGAAATAAACTGATCTGCTCAAATGCAAAGTGCACTAAATCTGATATTTAGGAAAACAATCAAACTCTTTCGTGATATATCAATTGCAATATAAAATTCTCTCACATCAACTAACGCCAACTGAATAAAAAAAAAGTTTCACTTGATCTATACATTTTTTCAGTGAGATCAAAATGTATTCCTTCTGTAATGTGAATAATCTTTACAGTGAAAAAGAACAGGGGAGGTACTTGGTTAACATTTATCAGTGCATTATAGCGTTCATCTCATAAAAATACCATTACATTTACCAATGTAACATTAGTAACAACAGACTTGCTGTGGTTTCTTAGAGTCAATACATTTTTCTTGGAATGGTTTGGAAATCCTCACAAACCTACTGTGACATAGTAATACCATATCCAAAAAAAATTGGCCGTGTCATTACATTTTCTTTAAAACTACAGGCAATTTTTTACATTTTAATACATATCTTGTAAAGAACTGTAAAACTGCTAAAACTTCTCAAAAACAAGCATTAAAAAAAACAGGTCAAAGCAGTCAATCTGAAGCTGAGGAAAAATTGTAATGGTTACTCCTAAGATGCTGTCACACCAAAGAACTTTCACAGATAATATGCTAGTTAACAGCTAAAGCAAATTGTAACAGCTAAAGTAAATTGTTAACTCTACCACATAACTCAGGGATGCTTAATTCTTTAGTTTTCACTCATTTATTTGGACTATGCAAAAATAGAGCAGATTTTCTATTGCAATGAACTTAGGAAGACCCTAATGTTTTTAACAGAAACCTAGAGATTTCAACTAGGTGACCATTACCTTGTAAATCATGATTCACACCCTGGTTGAGAATCACGGACATAACTATATTCTTCAGGTCTGAGTAGCACTTGGGAAGTAAAGATTTTTAGAGGGGGTGGGTGGAGAGGGTCACAGACATTTAATTTTTAAACTTTAGTGACTACATAACTGTCAACCAGAAACTCAGTAGATTATAATACCTAGAGCCAGATTTTTAAGCTTTTAAGGTACCTATATACTCTTAAAAAACAAAACAACAACAAAACTAACCTCCAGTAGGTTGGCAAGACAGAGGAGCTACTGGATAGAAGAGGGTTGTTTGTTACTGTTCCTATAGTTGGTCACCCTTTTTTTTTTGCTAATGAGAACAGGAAGAAGGATAAAAGTAGTAGAAGGCAGGAGGAACTTTCCAACATTATTTTAGATCAAGAGGGAAAATTAACTATGAGAATCAAGAAGTGACAGCCAAGAATGGCAGCTGTTGAATGGGTCAGTGCATGAAGTAACCATCCTTATAATTAAGACAGATGTTAAGATAACTTAGGCCTTAAAACAGAGAAAGAGGGAGAAGACTACCTTTTTTGATTGTTTAACCTTTATTATAATAAACTTAAAAACAAAAGGTGAAAACGCAAACACGTGCCCTCTCTCCCAGGGCCGGAGTCAGTAACAAAACATCCATATCCTCAGGAACGGAACCTCCCACATCCTAAACCCCCTTCATAGAATCACACGTTCAGAACGAGCCATCTGTCTTCCACCTTGCAGAGTGTCCCCTCAATGGCCCAGTGCAACGAACTGGTCCACATCTTGCTGCAAGGTGAAGTGTTCAAAACTTAACTGGGACATGCACCCAGACCAGGAAATGGAGGAGTTGTACGGCCTCATTGGAGCTAGTTCTTGTGGCTTTTCAAGGTCACCATCTTGGTTCGACCCAGAAGGAAACTGGCCAGGTAGATCACACTGACTGGGAGCAGGCTAAGCTTGGAGAGCCTGGAGAGTGCAGTGGGCTAAGCTTGCTGTGCATGGCTACAGCAGAGGACATGCTTGCCATTAAGCAAAGGGGAAAACCCCTCTGGGTGGCTGAGGAGTCACCACTTAACCAAAAGGGGCAGTGTTTAGAGATGTACAAGACCGGTGCCCAGAGCAAGGAGGGCAGTCTGGCCCTGCAGGTCAGATGGGAAAGCTTCTTGGAAAGACGAGCTGCAAGAGATGCTGGCAGGTACCCAAGCCACCATGAGAGCTGGGAGGAGAGAGTTCAAAAGGAAGTATGGCTTGCAGGTTGACACTGACCCAAGAGTGCTGGAGACTTTTCAGTTTGAAAGCAGTTGCTTACATTTGTGTTATGTTTAAAATGTAAACCCTTGAGGACCAGATTATGGCTGTAGGGAAGGCCTGGAGGCCATGTACCGGGGTGTCTGGGACACTCAGGGTTCCAAGCCCTGCAAAGGGGCAAGGGAGAACATGAGTGAGGCAGGGGGCAGGCAAAAACTGAGAAGGCCAGAGCATGCGCCCTGAGAGAGCAAGAAACAGGGAGCAAGCTAGATCCAAGACGGCCTGCATCCAGAGAGAGCATGAGACAGTGGGCAGGCTAGAGCTGAGAGGGCCAGAGCCTGCACACCTCAAGTGAGAAAGACACGGCACAGAAGAGGCCGAGGCTCAGAAGTTGGGCCAGAGCAAGCGGGTCTGAGCTAGAAGTCTGCAGCCTGAGCAACCAGGAGCTGAGGCCAAGAGGACAGAAACCTATGTAAGCTGGCATTTGACTTGAGAGTAACACCTGTGAGACATGGGCATTGCTATAGGGGAGGAAGGAGGCCGTAATTATCATCCAAGGCAGCTTGTACCTAAGCGCAGCGAGTAAAGCAATAGTGCGGCTAGTAAAGCAAGCAAAATGCTTGCTTACATCCACAGATGCTTCTCAAGTAAATCCCAGAACGCCATCCTCCCATTGTACTTGGCCTTGGTGAAGCTGCAGCTGGAGTACTACATCCAGTTTTGGGCTCCACAATTCAAAAAGGATGTGGAGAAGCTTGAGAGGGTGCAGAGGAGAGCCACATGTATGATCAGAGGTCAGGAAAGCAGACCTTATGAAGAGAGACTGAGAGCCATGGGACTCTTCAGCCTGGAAAAGTGCAGGCTCAGGGGTGATCTGGTAGCCACATACAAGTTCATCAGGGGTGCTTACCAGGATCTGGGGGAACGTTTGTTCACCAGAGCGCCCCAAGGGATGACAAGGTCGAACAGTCACAAACTCCTCCGTGACCATTTCAGGCTGGACATAAGGAAAAATTTCTTTACTGTCCAAGCCCCCAAGGTTTGGAATGGATTGCTAATGGAGGTGGTTCAAGCACCTACTCTGAACGCCTTGAAAAGACATCTGGATGTTTATCTTGCTGGGATCCTATGATCCCTGCTGCCTTCCTGCCCCTGGGGTATAGGGCTGGACTCGATGATCTTCTGAGGTCCCTTCCAGCCCTAATGTCTATGAAATCTATGAAATAAGGCATGGGTAGAACTAGGAGGGCCTGGAACAGCCTCCTTAAATATTATAAAATACATCAAGGCATGGCCAGAGAGGAATACCTTGAAGAGACAGAATGGGCAAGAGTTGCTTGGCCACCAGGGGGTGTAACAGCCACCTCTAGGGCCTGGTCACACTACACACACTTCCTTCAGCCTCTTGGTATGGAATAAAAAAAAAAAAATTGCCGTCTCAGAGAAGTTTAAGCCCAGTGTGCCAAAGAGCAGCAGCAACTAGGGGCAGTCTAGGAAGGTATGGAAGAGGCACGTCCTCCTTGGAGCAGGAGAGGAAAACAGGGAGAGAGAAAGGGAAGCAGCCTTTCCTTCTGGGCCTGCAGGATGTTTAAAAATATTTACAAAGAAACGGGAATATTAAATTATGATGTTCTCTTCTGTCATTGTTTCATTTGACCAAGAGATATTTTTGTCCACAAGATTCAGTCATCATTAATGTGCTAGCTTTGCCCTACAGGGAATGCAAGATCCTTAAAAATGCAAACCGATATTTCCCTGAACACTAGCCGTTTTTCTTGCTGTCCCAAGAACTGAATATGAAGTCAGCATTATAATTCTAAATGTTAATATGCCTAGAAAAATGAACACTATTCTAACTAGTAAGAAAAAAATTCCAAAATGAGCCATATCTGTATACACCTGTAAGTATTACAGGTAGACAAAGGGACCTGTAGTGTCATCTACAAGCATTAGCCCAAAATAAGATCTCATCTGTTCCCCCTCCCCCAAAGCATATTTTCCTACATGAGACCAATAAACCACACTTGACAAGATATTTCATCAGCTCTTACTATACAACCTGGGAAGCTGCTAAACACCTTCACCTTTAAAGAAATCTCTCAGTATTTTGGAGCAACTGTTTTTCCAGTGTACCAGAAAACAAATAATTACTACTCCTGAAGAAGACTGAGCTAGAGAAGATTTTGCTAAGTCTTGCAAATAAAACTCTTGACCCATACTTTCTGAGATCTTGAGATAGCTAGGATGGTGGGATGGAGAAGAGATGCTTCTCTTTCAAAAAAGTAGTCCGAAGTGCCCTTGTCACAACCCTAATTAGGTTTTGGGGGTTTGTGGGGTGTTTTGAACGTTTTTTCCCATGTTTTATTGTACTGATATGGCATGCGTGGTACAGCTGGAAAGCCAATTTTATGTTGTATTTATTTATGTTACTGTTATCACTGTATAGATAATGTTATGCTGTCTTTGTTGGATCCAGTTCAACCAGGGGACCAAGGCATAAATGCTTAAAGATAATACCACCCCGCAACACCCAACAGAAGGAACTGGGTCCCAAGACACTGCCTACCTGTAATGGGGAAATCAACTCCTCTGTAGCAAAGGCATCTGAGAGTAATGGCCCATCAGGCCACAGGTATGCCAGGTAGCCAAGAAGTCCAGAAACTTCTGGAGGATGCTGGTGACTTATCAGCATTACAATAATGCTGATGGGAGCAGGGAGGGGAGGGGTTGGCCTTGGTGGTTCTTAGGGTCTAGCTAGGATATATCTATCTTTGAACCTCAGGCTTTGGGGGGTTTTCATGACCCTAGCTGCTAGGACTGGCAGAATTAAGCAGGAAGGCTGATCTCTCAAAACACTGGCAGGTCTCTCAGGAGGGTTGATCTACAGCCAGATGAGAAAATAAGAACCTATACCTGTTTTGTTTTTCAGTCTCCAAACCTATTGTTAGTTTTGCTAGTGTAATTCTTTCCTTCTGTGTAATAAATCCTTTGCTTTTTGTCTCATTTCTGATTTCCTGTGAGAAAAGTGATTTCTGGGTGAGTGAAATTCCAGGCTATTCTTTCCACAGAAAGGGGGACCTATAACTTCTTCTCAACCCAAAAACAGGGTGGTTACCTGGAGAAAAGATCCCCCTTTACTGGTGTAGGGCCTGGTATAAGAGTATTGGAGCTGAGGCTTGCTGAGCTAAGAAGTTATTCCAGGGCAACCACTGGACAATGGGCAACAGTGGGAAAAAACTTGGGACTCTGGGGAGTCCCCCACAGATGGATTTGTTACAGCCCTCTAAAGAGACACTGGAAATAGTCAAGGTTCTAAATAGTTAATGATTCAACAGCCACCTTTTACAATACAATTGTGCTCCAAAATATGTAAATACTTGCATTAACTTGAAAATTCTCTTTTATTGAAGGGAAAAAGTAGAAACTTCAGCCAACTAGTAGCTTAAGGTCAGATGCAGACATGTTAGTCACTGGCAATTGGGAACACACTGCTCTCTGAATTTCCCTCCAGTTGAGAACTTTTGCAGTACTGATAATTACACAGGTTGCCAATGGCACTAACAACACCTTGAAGGAAAAAAACAACACAGTCATTTCTCTTATCACAGAACATGGAACATGGTTCCCAGTGGCAACAAGCCCAAATACTTGCTTCTCAAATTCTAGCTATAGTCTGAATAATTAATTTGTCTTCAAGGTGAGCTAGGTCTATAGACTTTATTATTCAAAACGGAAATTTCAAGGAAACACAAATAAGTTTTCTATTCTTCTTCCAATTAAGATTTATAGATTTATTTTCAATGAAATTTCGACAGTACTAGAGTTCAAGACTGTGAAGTAGGATATTTTTAAACATGGACATCAAAATTAGTATTTTATATAAGCAAAACAGACAATACCCTGAAAATTTCCCAAGGTACCAAGTATAAAATTGACGCAAGAATTAGCACATTGGTATTACCAGTTATATTTATGGTGTTGCACACAAGGAAATGAATCCCCTGCCCAGCCTAAGGCACCTGTGGGCATGTCTACAGAACAGTAATGATGCATATCAGCTGGAACATCCCTGGGCACACCCCCTCCTTTGCAAATACTCCAAACTTTAAAGTAAGCCAGTGAGGTTACTCCAGAGTCATCTCCTGTGGCTGCTCTTGCAGTCTTGAGAAAGGCTGCAGAGAAACTGCAGAGCAGCTCCACTGATAAGCACACTCCAAATCAAAAAGAAAGTCATGCTTAAGAATGTTCCAAGTACAGTATGCTACACTGTGGTACAGACATTTCCTAAAAGTTCCCCATACAACACAGAGGGGCCAGACCGGCAGAGGCTGGGCACATAGGAATGGAATTCATAACAGCCAGCAAGTTAAATTAATAGGAAAGATCAAAGTAACTAAATCCTTGGATGATGGTGTCCCCATGGACGTAGTCTTTCTAAACTTTAAGAAGGCCTTTGACACACACTCACCCCATCCTCATCAATAAATTAAGCGACTGTGGCATTGATGTCTACACAGTTGGATGGGTAAAAAATTGGTTGATGGGGCGCACCCAGAGAGTAGTTAGTGGTGGGTGGGTTGTACTCAACCTAGCGAGATGTGAGCAGTGGGGTACCCCAGGGCTTGGTCCTCGGGCCTGCACTGTTTAACATCTGCATCAGCGACTTGGACGAGGGGGTGGAAAACACGCTGTCCAAGTTTGCTGATGACACTAAGATGTGGGGCTAGGTGGACACCGTGCGGGCCGGGAGTGACCCGAGCCCTTTTCCATGCTGCACGCGGGCTGTGGCCAGCAGCCCAGGCACGCCGGGTCAGAGAGGGAGGCCGACGAGCTGGAATTAGGCACAAACGCTTAGCGGTAGTTTTAAAGATTGTTTACTTACACCGAGATGGCAGTGGTGTAGGCTGGAAAACTTGCTTGAGTTGCGGTTATAGACAGGAAAGAAGAGAGGCGGACAAGAGTTCTAAACTCGTGAACTCTAGCCCAATCCGGCTGAAGGCTCT
>NW_005842522.1:1058705-1074024 GCF_000455745.1 Alligator sinensis
GCAGGGGGTCAGGCTAGATGATCTGTTCAGGTCCCTCCTGACCCTAGCTACTATGAAACTATGAAATATAGGGGTATGTCTGAAACCCTACCTCTCTCCAAAGCTTATGTACACACCTGCAATCCTACAGTAGGTGCCCATGGAGACTTCACAGCACAAAACTCACTCCTGGATTAAGGTATCAAAATTATCCCTTGCATAAGGAAGACTGGGTGACTTTTCTTTTAAAAAGTGCCTACAGCAATGGAGAAAGTGGTAGAGGTGCTTATCCTAACATTAAAATGGAATGAAATTCAGAGCACTCACCCAGGATGGAATTTAGGTTTAATGCCCTCCCCAAACTAAGAAGGCTCAAACTCGCATCATCTACCTTCCCGGAGTGCTTTAAACATAGGGGTGAAGATTTTACTGAGGTACTATTAGTTTCAAAAGTTAAAATAAGACACACAAGATTTTAAGGAAGTAAGTAGACTTGTCATTTGTTGACACCCTATATCCAATCAAAGCTTATATTTTACTATACTTCCAAGAATACTCAAGAGATGAATTATGGAGATGATTGACTACTATTTACAAACCAGAGATGCAGACAGCCATAGCTAAGCATTTTGGTGCCCAATGTAGGTTGTATGCAGAGCACCCCTATATATGTAAATATTGCTTCCATTTAATTTAGCACCCCTGCACCTGGTGCCAGTGTAGTACCTTTGACAATGCCCTTGCTAAAGTACTGGTTGCAGACCTACCTCCAACCAAGTCTCCCCACACAAACAACTGCTTTATCAATTCAGTTGCATTATTGAATCCAAGAAGTCTGGTGACAGGGAAGTCCCATAATATTTCAAGGCTCCAAGCAGCCAAGTGTATTGGAGAATCTGTAATTCAGGTTTCTGAGACATTCACATAATTATAATTCAGAACATTCCAAAGAAAATGTTTTGAGATTTGATCTCCCAAACCAGCACCACCAAAACAAGGTTCTACTTTTTAGGTTTATTAATCCCAGAAGTCTCTAGAAGGTCTTCCAAAAACTTCCTTTCAATCTCATCTTTAATACAAGACACGCACTATTTGGGGATATCAAAGAACATACAGAAGCCAAAAGACAACTTTTTCATGGAAAAGCCAGAGGTAAAAAGGGTACAAAAGTCCCATTTTTTAAAAAGTGACTTATGTTCTTCAATTACCCAAGGTGTTTTATCCCAAGTCTTGATCTTAATAGTCAAGTTGCACTGATATATCAGCTGTATATTGGACTGGCACCAAGAAAAGGAAAATTAACTTTTTTTTGGCCTGTGTAGCCAATAATGTCACCAATAAGTGCCGTGTGCGTGCATGCAGCCACAACATGCATGTGGCCAAGAATGCAACTGGGCGGTCTGGAGAGGAGCCTCCTGCTGGTATGTCTGTCAGGGGGAAGAGGCAGAGGGGGGGGAAGGACGGGGGGAGGAAGATGGAGGGCAGATAGAGACCCCCACGGTGAGGAAGCAACTGGAGCAGGGACAGGCACTGCCCAGCCAGGGCAGTGAATGACACCCCAGGAGCAGAACAGAGCTGCAGGCAAATCATCCAGGGGGCACAAGGACTGGGGAGGGAGGGCAGCTCTCCACCACTGCGCACAACCCCATGGGAGGCATGGCAGGCATGTGCTCCACAGATTTATGCATGTGGCAAGGGCAAGCTGTCCACTGCAGGCTCGGGGCCAGGGGCTGTGCTGGTGGGTGGGCTGGGCCGGGGCTAGGTTCAAAGCAAGTGGTGGTCAGGGCGGGCAGTGGCGGTGCTGGGAGGGGTGGCTACAGGATAGCCACCCCAAAATTCTCTGTAGCCACTCCTCCCAGCGTTACCACAGCCCACTCCACCCCTGCCTACCTCAAGCACAGCCTCAGCCCAGCCCCCACACTGGGAAAAAGCTGGTGCAGCCCCTGACCCCCAGCCTGCAGTGGGGAAGCCACCCTCACCCTCTGCACAAATCCAGGCAGGCACATGCCTCCCATACCTCCTGCAGGGGTGACACAACAGCAGGGAGCCGCCCTCCCTCCCACCCCCACCCCATGCTCCTTTGGTGAGTTGCCTGCAGCTCTATCCCGTAAATTGGCTATTGGATCGGTATCAGCCAATATGGCTGATTATTAACAATCGACCATCAGTATCAGCCAAGAAAATCTCTACTGATGCACCCCTACTTAATAGGGAAACACAAGAACCTTTCAGCCTTGTAATCCAAGAAATTTCTCTCCTAGTCTCCCGTATGTCTAACTTCCTCAGTTATAAAGAACTCAAAGCAGCAGCATCTGAACCCATTTCTGGCTTTTCCACATTTTTATTAAGCTTAAGTCTCGCTCCTGAGCTCCTCATAATACTCTGTGTCCAGTTTGGTTACATTACCCTCAAGATTTCCACAAACAGATTCTCCTAATATAACCGGCATCAAAGCTCAAATCATCCATAAAGTTTAACAACTAATTGGAATCAAAGGTGGATTTACAGATTTTCCTCATGCCCTTGAAAACTAAATACAAGAGTGAATACTGGCTATATTTTTTGTATCTGTACTAGTAAGGAATTCTTTAAGATGTCATAAAATTCCACAACCTTGTTTGATCCCACAGTCCCCTTGGTGATTATTTGACTCGGATGTGATAAGGTATATGAATACAGCATCTTTAGGCTGCCAGATGTGAAAGCAGTCTATTGCAACTAGCATATACTATCAGATAAACAAGGTACTTTTTCCTCTCCACAAATAGCCAGCCATGTCATGGGCTGGAACATTCTGGCTACTGTCTGACATGGGCCAAGGGCGTTGGTGATGTTTCAGTGACAGAGGGCCTTGCCCGTACCTGTGCTGGTCAGTGAGAAGCTGCCCTCATGTTACAGTTAAGGAGGCAAGGGAAAATGGACAGCACAGGCGCAACTACTCATCACCCAACACTAGTGAAGGCAAAACCTCCCACCACCAAAGCATCTCAGCTCCATGGGCTGGATCCAGTCCATAGCCCATTGTGGCCCACTCCTGTTCTACAGAGTCCCCCAAGTAACAATGGTCTCTCATGAAGGACAGATGGTATCTGTCAGACACCACTGGGAGCCCCACCAGACCACCTACTCCTGGCAGGGTGCAATTTAAGGTCTTGCCCAGGACCAGGAGCCTCCAAACCATCCCCTTAAGCTCCTGCCCTTACCTCCAAATAAAGCATTCAGCTTTGCAGCCAGGCAATGTTACTGCCTGCCCTGCCAGCAGCAAACTGCTCTATTTATATAGGCAGCCAGAGATCTAAAATGGCCACCGCAATCAAGCACCTGCTGGCTGCTTGGCTCAGCCCTTGAAGTGCCCGGCACCAACAGTGCCCGGCACCAACAGTGCCCGGCCACAGGGGTCATGTTTCTACAAAGCTTCTAAATTAAAAGATTTTGGCCACTTTCATTAAGACTAGTCTCATCCTGGTAACAAAAAACAGAACAGCTGAAACAAGCAAATAACTGATGTGTGTTATGCTGATTGTTATTAACAGCTTTGAAGTTTAAAAATGAAGAATTCAGAGGAAATAGAACATCAAATGGGATTGTGACTGCAGAGGCATCATGATTAAAACAGAAGTCACCAAAGAAAAACAAAGGAAAATCAACAACAACAACAAAAATCCATGTAGAGAGTAGTTATAAATGTTATGGTCACAAATGGATTTTGGACTAGAAGAAGCTACAGTATTAATAAGTCTTTCAAGTGCCTCCATCACGGTACTCAAACAGAAAATATGTTCTTCCTCCACTGGTTACCAAAATTCCAAGAAAATTATAAAGGGTATGTGCTACTAATGATAGACTCCAAGAATACTGCAATATATGCTCTTGAAAACACTCTATGATTAAAGAATTCTGAGAGATTATGATTTCCAGCATTTCTAATCATCCAAGTAGTTGTCCCCATTCATCCCAATGCTATTAATATTGAGAACAACTTAAGATCCAGAGACTTCAAGATATCAAAACCACTGATTGACACAGGTCTTAATTGCATTTCATCCAGAGTAGCATAGAAAGACTGTCTCAGATGACTGGGCTTGTGAATTTTGAAGACTTTTTCAAAATAGAGGTATTAAAAAAAAAAAAAACAGCAAAAAAAACCAGCCAACCCCCTCCCCCCACCCCCCCAAAAAACCCAACAAAAACACAACCTTACTCAAAAAATTTGAAAGCATGTGGTTTTCATTCCTTGGTATGTAGTGATCAATAATGCATTGTTATATTTATAGGTCTCTAAAACATGTTATTTTATATGCTCTTAATTCACTGACCACCTTAAAGGCCACTTTTCTTGCTTCTGAATGCTCTCTTTCTCGATCCAATAGCCGATTTACAGGAATGCAGCCAAGCAGCATGGAAAGCACCATCCTGCAGGTAAGTCAGTGAAGGGGAAGAGGCATGGGGGAGGGAAAAGGTCTGGGGAGGGCAGATTGAGGCCCCCACAGTGAGGGAGGGTGTGAGGCAGGGGCAGGGGGCACTGCCCCGCTGGGGCAGTGCATGGGACCTGGGGCTGGGGCAGCAGCTAGGGCAGTGAATGGGACCTGGGGCTGGGGCAGGAAGTGGGAGTGGGACGGAGCCACAGGCAGCTTGTCCAGGGGATCAGTGTCCTGGCACTTAAAAACGGTGGCGGGGTACTTGAACTAAAGCGCTGCTGCCACCATTTTTAAATGACGGGACACTTAACTGGAGCAGAGCCGAGTGGAGTGAGGGCAGATACAGGCTGCCTACGACAGGTTCAGGGCTCACTGTTCTGCTGCCTTTGCCCCAGGGGCCCCGTGTCAGCCTCACATCCCCTGCCTGCCTGGCAGCAGGAGGCACAGCTCATCACCCCCACTGCTGCCAGGCAGGCAGGGGATGCGCGGCCGGCATGGGACACCCAAGGGAAAGGCAGCAGATCAGACAGCCCCAAGCCCACAGCAGGCAGCCCATATCCACCCCATGCACAAATCTGGGAGAACATATGCACCCCATGCCACCCCCGGGGAGTGCACGCAACAATGGGGAACCACCCACGGCTCCATCCTGCTCCGTGCCCTGGGTTCCATTCACCATCCTGGCTGGGCAACGCCCCCAGCCCCACTCCCTCCCTCACCACGGGGGCCTCGATCTGCCTTCCCCATGTCCCTTCCTCTCCACAAACTAACCTGCCAGGCACTGCTCTCCACAATGCCTGACTGCATTCCTGGCCACATGCATGCATGTAGCTGTGCACATGCACACGAAGTCCAGGGGCCCTGGCCAGAAGGCAAATTATATTTATCGGTGGTATTATCAACTACACCAGCCAAAAATAGCTGCTAATGTTAATTTTCCTTTTATCAGTGCCGATCTGATATGGCACCAATATACTGGTGCACCTCTAGTAACCAAAATATACAATTTTTTTTAAAGCTATATTAGAATCATTTTTACTTTCTAAAAAATTAAAAGAATGTCCACTTTGATAAAAAGAATTAGGTTTGACCAAACCCAAGCAAACAACTCATTTAAAATGAAGATTAGATAGTATGATAGACTAATGCTATAAATTTTGGTTTCGTGACCCATAAACATACAAAACTGCTGTGTACTTTTTCTGAATTATGGAGATACCTTCAAACTTTCGTACTACTATCCTCTTTCTTAAAAAAAGAAAACAACAGATCTATTTGGAATGCAACTTAACCATAACTCAAGTGACAAATGTTTAAACACATGGTACTAATTATTCATGTAGCTGTTTGGCATGGTACAAAGTTGTTCCTTTTCCTCCTTAAAGGAAAACTTTTTCCCATTACCCACTTATGTAAATGTATACTACTTTCATAAACTTCAAGTAGTCACCCATAAAACATTTAATTTTCCCGGAGTTAAGAAATCTATATAATTACAAAAATTTGCAGGTATTTAATCAGTAGCCAATTAGTCAAATTATATAAACACTTCAATATACTTATTAAAGAGGCTATCAAAAATTGTCTCAATTGCACAAAATAACTCTCAAACACTTCTAAAATTGCCTTTCAAGTTTTTCATTAAAACAGATCTATACTGCAAATTATTTTATATTTCTTAAAAACTCCATTATAAAAAGGTAGGCCATACAAATTTAACCTAGCTTTTTATTCTTCACTTCTAAAGAATATCTGAGAATGAATGTAAGCAAACTTCAAATCCATTGTTACCTTACTCTTTAAAAACCATACCAGCACAAAAAACCCTCAAAAGCTTTTATGAAAATGCTTGTTTTCCAGTAGTACTCCATAATACTTCATATGCTCCAGTAGCACTTCAACGGTAATACGTTTCACTTCATGGTAATATATTTGAAATCATATTTAATTTCTCATAATAGTATGCTGAACACAATAGGAACTACTCCTTTTCTCTCTCACACATTAAGCATGTGAATCCAGAAAAAAGGGAACAAGGGACAAAGAAGACACTGAAAAGATTATGGCTAAAGAACCCCCCTCCCATTCCAAACGTGCACAGTTTTACCAGGCTTCTTATCAATACTTCAAAATCCTTTTCAGATTAATCAAGATATTTTTGGCTTTTATACTGTGTCCTATTCCAGCAGATGTAAAATAACATTATCAAGGCTTTTTTACTGTTGGGTAAACTAAAGCAGTGCACCTCACAGGTCAGTGGCAGAGCCAAATATACCAGTCTCTTCATGAAACTCAGTCCAGTGTGGTATCCACTACTAAGCAGTTCTGTCTATCCTGTATCAAGTGTGTTTGAGCAAGGAGTGAGTGATCAGAAAAAATGATTATGACTTACTGGTTCTAACATTTGCTACTGCTGCTCAAGCTAGTGAATGTGGAGGCTTCAAAATCCAGGTGTAATAGAAGGCCTCCACATTTAATCCAATATAGTAGAAAGTATCTGCAATATTCTTGCCTCTTCTAGACACTACTGGAAAAGGAAGGGAAAAAAAGTGTAAGTTGCTATTTTTCCCCCATATAAAAGGTAAAAAAAAAAAAAAAAAAAAAGAAATAGGAATCACTGATGAAAGAGTAAGTTGCAAAACTATCAAGTTTTAAAAAGCACTACGCTAGAGTAACCGTCCTGAAGTAACACCATCAAGCATTATGCTGCTCAAGTCAGGCCATCTGCATACAGTGTTGATGACAGAATAATTACCACAGCTGCACGACAGAACCACCCCTGAGATGAGAGCTCTCTTGCAGTTACACTGTCTCCAGTTTAAGCAACAGACCCACCGGAGCACTTTGGCAAGCTGGAAGGCACTGTTGCCACAATCACTGAGAGTTACCAGGTTTACCTTTTTCCTGTACCACTGAAAAGGCAAAAAAATGGAAGCCACAAGTTACTAACTGGTATCTAAAATATTTGGAAAAAAAATAAAGTATGAGCTAATATTTAAAATCTGCACTTAAGAGGCCAGATTTTAAAATTCAGTAGGCACAAATACATGCAAAGTTTCATATATGCTTGATATATAAATACATACACAAATACACACACACACACACACACACACACACACTCAAATGTTCAACATTAATAGAGCCAGTTCAATTCCATGCTAAATAAATGCACTTAAAAGGTATAAATCTGGCTAGTGTTCAGAGAATCATAGAGAAGCAGGGCTAGAAGAGACCTACAGAAGTCATCTAGTCCAACAGGCCTGATGCAGGATCATCCCTATCCAAACCATCCTATATGATCTATACTCTAAACTCTAAGACAGACTACTGTCAACCCTAACACAACACAGACCTTAACACCCCAACCTGTCACAGGTGAAGCAGGGGAACCATGGCAGAAAATCTCTGCTTCTATGAACCGTCAATATATGCTCAAGAGATCCCAAATAGAGGGCCACACCCCAGGCTACAGAGGAAACCAAAACCCCCACAGTTCACAGCAATCTCACCACGAGGTAAAATTCCTTCAGGGATCCAAACATGGTGATCGATCTGACTCTAAGCAGAGGGGCAAGACCCCCCAGCCAGGAACCTTCAATTTTGGTCAAAGCAGAAGCACCAACATACCCCAAAGTCCCCAGCTTCGGCTGTAGACAACACCCTCTGCTTCTGAGGAAGGCTTAAAAACTCTGTGACATGTAGCAGCAAGCGGGGGCAGGGGCAACCAACAAAGCCCAGAGCATGGGAAATAAGCAGATTAGAACAGAGGCATAACTATGCCTACATCATCCCCAACCAGTGGCTGCCCAACCTGCGCTTGAACACCTCCAGTGATGGAAAGTCCACAACTTCCCTAGGCAGTCTATTCCACTGCCTCACCTTTCTAACAGTGAAGAAGCTTTTCCAAATATCCAATCCAAACTTACTTTACTGCAACTTCAAGCCACTGGTCCACATTCTCCTCTGTGCAGCAGGAGAAAAAAAACCAAAACACATTTTCCCTCTTCTTTCCAGCAGCCCTTCAAGTATTTGAAGACTGCTATCATGTCCCCTCTTAAGCACCTTTTCTGCAAGCTGACTATGCATAGTTTCTTCAACCTCTCCTCATAAGACTTGCTTTCCAAGTCCTTTATCCTCTTCATTGTCAACCTCTAAACCAGGTGGGCAAAATAGTGGCCACGGGCCAGATATGGCCTGCCAACTGATTGGATCTTGCGCATAGCCTTACACCCACCAATTGATTGGATCTTGCCTGCGGCTGCCTCCGCACTGTTCCACATGGGGCCAAGCCCCACCCACTCCCACATGGGGCACCCCACATCATGCTCCAACCCATGCCAGCCAGCCCTAGCCCCACCAGCATGCACAGCTTCCCAGTGGGGCTGCTCCCAGTGCAGCTGAAGTTACCCAGGAGCTTCTTGGCTCTCCCTGCCTCCAGCAGCTCCTCCTCCTCCTGCCCCTAGTGTGCATCTCCAGGCAGGGGGAAGGTGGAGGGAGAAGTTGCAGCCAAGAATAGCCAAGTCAGTAGCCAAGTCTGCCCAGGTGGCCAAGTCAGTGGATGGTGGCTGGCACACTGACCGGGGCCAGAGGGAATGGACAAAAACGTGGCACAGGCCACCCTGGGTGGGAACAGGTAGGGCTTGGCCTAATGCACAGACTGCAGGGGCAGCCACGAGCTGGATGAGGGAGGAAGAGGTGGACCACACCTGCAACTGCACTGCCAGGACAAGCTCTGCTGCATATACCACCTGTATCCTCCCTCCCTTCCTTCACCCTGGCTGGCTCCTGGGACTTGGTGCACAAGCACCCCCTACATACAATATATATATATAAGACAAAGACTTTATTTTGAGCTATTATGCAATCGCTTCTATATATGCTACCAAAAAAACCAACTATCGGGACAAAAATTATTTTCCTCCTCACACCTGACCCAGTGTCCCCCACCCCCAGGCCCCAGCTCCCCAGTGTGTGGGGCAAGAGGTGGTTTTGTGGGGCATGGGGGCCCCAAGCAGCCCCTTGCAGGCTGGAACTCTGCCAGCCTGCAAGGGAAAAGCCACTGTTTCCCATTTTTTCTACTTTAAAGGCGAACCCATTTTTAAAGCTTGTTGATCAATATTTAAAGTCTGTCCGTGACCCGTTCAAATATTCTCGCAACCCGCTTTTGGGTCATGACCCATAGGCTGGGAAACACCATCCTAAAAATGTGTGCATGTATGGCCCTCGACAGCTCACTAAAACTCATTAAGTGGCCCTTCAGCTGAAATAATTGTCCACCCCTGCTCTGGATCCTAACTTCTCCATGTTCTTTTCAAAATGTGGAGCCCAGAACTACACACAATACTCCAGATGAGGCCTAACCAGTGCCAAGTAGAGAGGCACTATCACCTCCCATGTCTTGCTGCATTGATGCATTCCAACACCTCATTTGCCTTTTGTGAAGCTGCATCACACTGCAGACTTGTATTGAATCTATGACCTACCAAGACTCTGAAGTCCATTTCCAGCGTACTGCCACCCAGCCAGGTGTCACCCATTTTATATTTGTATTGATCACTCTTGTTTCTGTGTCTAATATTCATAGTCATAAAAGTTTTCCAAGATAGCCTACAAAGAAAAAAAAACCCATACGCATACACGGATTTTGATTCCAACTCCCTCCAATTTTTAAATTCTTATACAAAGACCTTTTTAAAAAGACTTAAAAATAAGAAGTAAAATTATGTTAATGGGGAAGAACCTCCCTTGTCTCTGCTTGTCAGAAATTTGCATGCAACCAATGATACATGCACTTAGTTATAAGCCATCTGCTGTGCTGCACAGGTTTTGTTTCACTGGTATTTGTAATGTTGTCCTTGGAAGGCAGACAGAAAATGAAAACCAAAACAGATGACAAAATAAGCTGCTGCTTACAAAAGCTTATGCCCTCTGATATAGTCTATAAAGTGCCATTCTGCTTTGCCTTCTGCCTGACTTCCAGCTAACATGGCTAACTACCTCTCTGTTCACCATATATTCTTATAACTTTAAGTTTAAGAAAACAATGTAAACAAAACCCTGCCCACTCCCCCACCACAAAAGTCAGATTTTTTGTAGAATGTCCGAGACAATATCTATTAATTTACCCATGACCAACAAATCTCTCAAAATACTTAAGACTGTTAACTTGTTGTTTTTCTATTATTGTAGATCAGCAAATTTTCCAAGCCTAGACTTACTGAAATGTGCAGCATAGGAGTCTAATATAGACTTATCAAGAAGTTACTGAGAGATCATCCCAAAGAAAAGGAACTAGTCAGGCAACCCTCTCTAAAAGTAAATATAAAGAAATCCTGGCTTCTGTAATGGCTGGTTGCTTCTAGCCATGCTGCACCACAAACAGGCTTGTAGCTCCTCCACCAGAGGGCAGAGTTCTGAAAATCTAATTAGATATCTCCATGCAATCATCTTCCATACAGCCAGCAAGTCTAGAGATATTAAATCATCCAAAACAATCACCCAGTAAATGAGACAACCATCAGAAAAACTTTTCAGCCACATACCAGGTAAAGCTGATGAAACTATAAAAGGATAAGAAGCTTTCTGGCTTTCCTACAATATCTGTGCCTCCTACAATAGTTGAAGTTCTAACTATAATGTTTTTCTTTAATCATAATAACGAAAATAAAATAACAATCACCACCATCACAACAATTTTCATGAGTAGATCTGTAAATACTTTACAATAGCATCATCCCCATTTTAAAGATTACATTGTCCACATGCACCCCCGCTTATTTCCCCTTCCTCCCTTACTTAAAAAAAGTTATAAAAAATGCATCTTAATTTAAAGCGAAATAGACCCGGGGGGGGGGGGACACGACGACTTTTCTCTCTCCCCTTTGAAACCTGCTTCCAAAATACATGCTTAAAAACCATGCAAGCCAAAACACAAACTGTAAGATATAACATCCTCCTACATATCATTCATTTATCTATACTGGATAGCTTCTATATGTAAATCTTTAAGTGAAAGGAGAAGAATATCTACTTCAAAAATTACTGAAAGATATTCATTTAGGAGACTAGCTACCCTGCTATTTTTTCTGTAATAAGAAGGAAATGAGAAATCCTACATATCACAATTAAACACGAGACAGAAATCAAAATACTGATCTCACAAGAGAAATAACAATAATATCTGGTTTAATTCTGTATTTTACATAGCACTTGTGCATTTGCAACTTCCACTGCACTGCAAGTTGTTCCACACTTGTTTTTCAGCTCTTAAAGACTGGCTTGCAAAGCAATTGAAAATTATGGCAATTGCTAGGCAGTCACATTTTATGCTCAATTATGCCCTTGCACTTGACCATGTGTACATGCATAATGAATAAGAAAACCCCACATGTAACAAATCAGTTTTCTTTCTCTGAAATATGCTGCTGAATGAATGGTTCGATATGTTCAATATGGCTGTTAATAATAGGAACTGTATTCTTCAGAAAAAGTAAAATGTGCCTGATAGAAAATAATAAAAAGCCATATGTAATCATTTTCCAGATTACAAAACGTTTCATAATTTGAAATCTTAGTCAGTTTTTTGTTGCCAGCAAAAATCACTTTCCATGCACTGCTCAATCTTTGAACTATTCTTTTAACGGATTCTTGGCTTTCTTTCTTTTTGGCTTGTATGTTAAAAAAGATATATGAATAACAGAGAAATGAAATTGACAAGATAGCAAATATTAGCTATAGAAAAACATGCAGATAAAAGTGCAAATAATGGAACAACAGAAACATGCAGATAAAAGTGTACAATACAGCAGGGTGTAGGTCCATTTTTCTCACACATGAAGAACATTTGGACATCATTACTGGTATGTATGAAGCACTCACCAGCCACAAAAAAGAACTTTCCAAAAGGTTGTTTCATTGAACAGCCATACCACCCAGTATGTCATTCTGACAGACTCAGTAGTTCTATTTTTTGCTGTCACCTCTTGTTGTTTTCTAGCAACCTCTTTATTCTTAGAAAGATCTCTCAAGCTCATACATCTGGTTATCTTCTGACTTGTTCTAGGACCAGGTCTCAGAACCTACTCCACCCTCAGCTTTCTTCTCCTCCGTAGTTGGAAGTCATTACAACAGCCTAACCTGAGCCTTCCTTTTAAGAATATCAGATGAGAGAGAGAATCTTCTCCATCTTTGCCAGGTGTAGATTTCAATTAGCATTTCAACTTTAGGCTGCTCACACTTTAGCGTTAAAGTGTGGAAGACAGAATTTAGAGGGCTCTCAGTCAAGCTAGAAAACAAGGCCCTATTTATATTGCCCCTCCCAATTATGTCTTTTGAAACTTCCTATTTTCCAGCAGTGAAGTGAATAACTAAATATGAAAATTCTGTTCTTGCCTGAGAATTCTGTATTCCATACTGAAGGCATTAACTAATAAAAATGAATCCTCCCATAGGAAAGATAAAGGAAATTCTTTTGAACATAAAATATCAGAAGTCTGTAACGGCCCAAAACTAAAATCCCAAATAAAATAGCACATAAATACCTTGTAGGTCAGGTCAGATTCTAACATGAAAGCAAGCATACTATAGGTCAAGAACTACAGATAAGTTCTAGCAAGAAAAGGAAGGCCTCAATATAGGCTAAGATTACCACCTATTTGTGGTGGCAGATTAAAGCATATTTTTAACCCCAAGCATTGTCATAGATCACAGGAGGTCCACGTGCATGCCCTGAACTACCACTTCATTGACAGAATAGATCAAGCCATTTGACAAATCAGTTTTTTCTTTTTTGGAGAGTTTTCAATTATCCGAAATTCATGGCAACTCCTGTTTTACTTATAAATCCAAATTAAGCAGCATCATTTAATGACAAAACTAGTGGTTTTCTCAAAAATCCTAGACACTTATTTTTCAAGATGACAAACTGATAAAATGGAGGGCAACTTTGCCAACACAGTTCTTCTCATGCAAATTGATTCACATACAGAGAAGAGCAAACATAAAAAAAAAGTAGTCAAACAAAAAATAACAATTCAGACAAGAAAATGTATTTATTTCATAGTAAGAGTCTACATGCAGAGCTTCAGAAATTCTGAAGTCACTGGCCAGGTGGCTAATGCAATAACTGGACCATGCTGCCATCTCCTCTGTACTGTGAAGATTCACCTGACTTCTTGTTGGCTCTCCTCTATCACTTTCTCCCTCCCTGACTGAATTATGGAAGTCCAAACCCCTACACAAAGAGAAGCTGCAGATAAAATAATCTAATGTTTACTCTCTTTGTATCTTGAAAATTATTTTTGTTCTTGCTATCAAGTCAAAGGTTAAAGCCAATGAAGCTGCAAAAAGAAAATCATGTTGTAAGGCAGACAGATTTTCAGTTCTTGAAAAATGTAAGTATTCACATATTCAACCTATGAAGCAGATTCCCTTCAAGTAGGCTGCACATCCACTCTGGAGCATACAATATTCTAAACTGCATACACTCAGCCCACAGCACTGACAGAGGAAGACATTTTAGAATCAGCTGAAAAGAAAGGCAAAACCGCCCTATTCATGCCCTCTATAAACACACACTGACACCTCTTTTAAGCTGCACATCCTTGAGCAATGCATGGCTCATTTTAAGCAGGGTCAGGCTAAAGGAGAAAGGAACACACAGGACACAACAGATTAAGGATGAGAGAGTGAGGAAGTGCATGCGCATGGGCCTGCTTTTCTTTAAATAGCTGTCTACCTCGTACAAGAAAATTCACAGCTGTAAGAGCCCTAATGGCTTTTTCTTATATCCTTCCAAAATGAACCATACTAGGAAGGCACGGAGACTATCTTGCAGCAAATACCCCTAAATTAAATAACAACAAACTCTAAATTCCATGAGAAGATAGGCTGTTAGACATGTTAGTCTGAAATCAGTCAGAAAATAGGGCACAGTGGCACCCAATAGAGAGGCATGAGCTTTTGTAGGCAAAAACCTACTTCATCAGATGCTAGCATCTCTTTAAATATGACAAATCTAGCATCTGACAAAGGTTGTTGCCTATAAAACCTCTCTGAACCTTCTGTCTAAATTCCAAGGGCAATGTCAATTTATTGGAGCACCATGAAGTCTTCATGGAACTACCTGTCAATACAAAACCAGACTAGAATCCATGCTTTTGATACAAAATCCATCCACAAATATGAATCATCTATAAAGCTGAATGGGAAATTTCAAAAGTACGAATTTTGGAAGGGCTTTCTGGAAAAGGATGTTCATCTATTGTGGCATACTTAGGGGCAACCATCTTTGTTTCCAAAGTATTTTCTTGAAGCCTAAAGGGTTTTAAATTACTCCTCTGAGTACTCTCCCCAATCCCCAGTCCTAAATCTGCTGGAATTAACTGTTCTGAACATTATCAGCCCATTCAACAAGGGTCCCAGTTGCATGCCAAAAACAAATCCAAGATGAATTCAGGTCATCAGGTTTTCTTAATGCCAAGACAAATCTTTCTGTTGTGATGACTACTCAATTTGTCTAGACTCATAAAGATTTAAATACCCCAGTTTTGCATTAAGATTAAACCTCTCTTTTCCACACCTTATTTCTAAAAGGGTCAGTTTAGCAGCTATTTTGGTTTTTCCTCATCAGTGGAAAAAAGGAGTCATGTCAAAAACACCTTTGTTCATTTGCTAACCAAAATTAAAGTGAAATGTAAAAGTGAAGGTTTGATTATGTTTATAATTTAACAACAGGACTCTGTTTTGATTTTTAAAACGTTGGGTTTTTAAATTCAGGTTTTATGAAATGGACAATTTTTACTGTTCAGCATTTCACCAAGATCATGATCAGAATATCCTGTGATAATACTCCAAAAAATTGTCACAACCCAAGGGTGTGATTTTTGTTTGTGTGAGCTTCGGCACTACTAAATTATTTC
>NW_005842522.1:1077072-1087553 GCF_000455745.1 Alligator sinensis
CTCTAAGTGCTGCGGAGCCTAACGGACCCAGCGTGTACCTTGAGAAGGCTATAGGGGTCTGATCAACCTCTGGCCTCTCCCCGTTGCCGAATGATCCCTCGACGAACCCCTTCCCTGCGCGCAAGTTCCACGGAGCCTAGCAAACTTCGTGTGAGTGTATCCAGAGCTCTGTTTGGGTTCGAGTCCTGCAGGTTTATCTTCCCATCGCCGAAAACCCATTGCGACGTACTCTCGTATTTTGCATCTTCCCGTCGCTGAAAACCCCCTGCGACGTATTCTCGTGCCCTGCAGGTTCGAACTTTGTTTTGTTTTGTTACTGCAACTCAAGCAAGTTTTCCTGCCTGCACCGCGACCATCTTCGGTGTAAGTAAAATAATCTTTAATCAACCACTAAGCTTCCGTGCCTAATTCTAGCGTGCCTCCTGCCTTCCCCGACCCGGCGTGTCCGGGCTGCTGGCCACAGCCCGCCACACGAAAAAAACCCCCAAGGGCCTCAGACCGCTCCCGGCCCGCACAAAAATGACATAACCCATTTTGCCAGATTTATATTTTGGGGGCTGCTAAATGAAATTTGCTGACCTTCATTTATATAGTGACATATTTGTTGAGTTAGTTACCTGAACTAAAAACAAAAATAAACAACATTTGCTTAGTTCAGAAAAATGTTTTGTTTTAAAGAGATGGCAAGTTATGAAATCACTTCAGAGAAGTTATGCTGAGTAACCTTATGCCACCTGCGTCCAACCACTGTAGCCTCAGAACTACAGATTTTCAAGACCAATGCTTCCTCTCCTGACAGATGCCCATTCACATGATAGGAGAAGCTAAGAAACAGTTAAAAACCATCAAAGACAGACCTGGAAGCATATGAGTTGTCTGGATTTAAGCCTACTGAATATTAACAGATCCAGATTAGGTAGCTAGGATTAAGATATGCAAAGGTTCATGGATCCAGTTTGGAATCTGACTGGAACAGAAGTAGCTTCAAATTATTTGCCTGGATACCATTTGATAGATTTAGCTGGTAACCAAGTATTCAATAGCAGTGGTAACAGCTGCAAGAGAGACAAAGCCATCAGTACCATAGCAGAACAGCTTCCCTTATGAAAGAAGCTTTTTATACCCATCTGACTAATGTGGGCTGAATTATGTTAGCTATTGATGAATAAATCTAAGGTAGCTTTATGCTGTGAAATGGGCTTAGGGGTATTTTTGATGGGAACAGAAAAAGGAAGAAATATTGGCCACAAGTCAGTTAGAATATATAAGCTAATAAATTATCCAAAATATGTTTGCCTCTCCAAGCTAATTAGACAGAGCATGTTCAAGAGAGAGAAAAAAAAAATCACTTTTAAAGGTAAAGGTAATTTGATTGTTAAGGTCTTTGAACCTCAGAATGGAATAAGATTTTAATGGCTTTAAACATAATCCTAAAATACTGTTTGCACCATTTGAAATAATCCTAAAATACCGTTGAAATTCTTTAAATTTAATTAGTCATAAAAAGTGTTCATTATAAATAGGGGTCTACCTAAATTGCAGGGCTACTTACCAATTTTTGCAGGTTGATCATGGCATAAAGTTCTAATTCCATGGCCATTTCATGGCAGCCCCACCCCTCGACACTGATCGGCAGGGAGGCCCCATGCCTTGGCACTGATTGGGGAAGAGGCCCCAGGAGGGAGAAGGGACAAGACGGTGCCTGCCATCTTGATTGCTGGCTGGCCTTTGTGCAGCCCCACCCCTTGGCACTGATTGGTGGAGAGGCTTGGGGGAGAGGAGGAGGAACAAGGAGGCAGCTGCCATCTTGTCTGCTGGCCTTCATGCCACCCCCACCAGCCAGCGCCATCTTCTCCTGGCAGCAGAGACCACCGTCTCCCACTGAGGAGTCATCATTTTATTTTTATTAAGTTTTTGTTGTTGTTAATTTTGTGTATTGAACGGTTTTCATGAAATCCATGAAACTGCGAATTAAGTAGGTCCCTAAATATAAATAGTATTGATACATCCCTTTTTCACTGGAGAGTTCAAAATTACTAATGCTATAGAATAGCAAGACAGTTCCTTTGGGTTTACATTTTAAGTCTTAGAATACTGATTGCAAAACTGATCAAAAAGAAAACAGTCTGTTTGATTGCTATAGAGGCTTCCACAACATCCTTTTCATAGATTTCATAGACATTAGGACCAGAAGGGACCTCATAAAATCATCGGGTCCAGCCCCCTGCCCAAGGGACAGGAAGTCAGCTAGGGTTAAAGGATCCCAGCAAGGTAAGCATCCAACTGTTTCTTAAAAGTGTCCAGAGTAGGTGCTTGCACCAACTCTAGGGAAGTCTATTCAAGGCTTTGAGGGTTTGGACAGTAAAGAAGTTTTTCCTTATGTCCAGCCAAAAACAGTCTTGCAGGAGTTTGTGACCATTGGACCTTGTTATTCCTTCGGGTGCTCTAGTGAACAGGCATTCCCCCAGATCCTGAAGCACACCCCTTATGTACTTATAGGCTGCCACCAAGACTCCCATGAGCCTGCGCTTCTCCAGGCTGAAGAGTCCCATGCCTCTCAGCCTCTTTTCCTAAGGCCTGTTTCTCTCGTTTTCTGATCACACACGTGGCTCTCCTCTGGACTCTTTCAAACTTCTCCACGTCCTTTCTGAGTTGTGGAGCCCAGAATTGGATGCAGTACTCCAGATGCAGCCTCACCAAGGCTGAGTACAGCAGGAGGATGACATCCTGGGTCTTGGTCGAGAAGCATCAGTAGATGCAAGTCAGAGTTTTGTCTGCTTTGCCAGCTGCGGTATCACATTGGTGGTTCATGTTCACCTTGTGATCAGTCATGACCCCCAAGTCTCTTCTGGCCATGGTGCTAGCGAGTGGCGGTTTCATGGATTTCACGGAAACCATTCAAGCACGGGTTTGTCACAGGTAGATCCTGCCTGACAAACCTTGTAGCCTTCTATAACCAGGTCACACACTGCCTGGATATGGGAGCCGAGGCTGATGTCATCTTCCTGGACTTTAGGAAGGCCTTTGACACAGTTTTGCACCCTATCCTCATTGGGAAGCTAGCAGACTGTGGAGTGGACACCTACATGGTCAGGTGGGTGGCCAACTGGCTTAGGGACCGCACCCAGAGAGTGGTGGTGGATGGTTCCTTCTCAGCCTGGAGGGAGGTGGGCAGTGGGGTCCTGCAGGGTTCAGTCCTCGGACCGATATTATTCAACATCTTCATCAGCGATTTGGATGAGAGCGTAGAGAGCACCCTCTCCAAGTTCACTGATGATACCAAGTTATGGGGCAAAGTTAGTACACCGGAGGGCAGGGAGCAGATTCAGGCTGACCTGGATAGGTTGGATCAATGGGCAGAGAGAAATAGGATGCAATTTAATAAAGATAAATGTAAGGTATTCCCACCTGGGAAGGAGGAACCCCCAGCACACCTATAGGTTAGGGAGTGTCCTTCTCAGCAGCTCGAAGGCAGAGAGGGATCTTGGGAGTCATAACTGACTCCAAGATGAACATGAGCCGGCAGTGTAACGAGGCCATCAACAAGGCCAATCGCACCTTGTCGTGCATTAGCAGGTGCATGACTAATAGAACAAAGGAGGTGATGCTCCCCCTCTATGCGGCACTGTTCAGGCCACAGTTGGGAGTAGTGTCCAGTTTTGGGCGCCGCACTTCAAGAGGGATGCGGGGAATCTCGAGAGAGTCCAGAGGAGGGCCACTTGCATGATTAGTGGCCTTCATGATAGACCCTTCGGGGGGAGGTTGAGAGAGCTGAATCTCTTCAGCCTTCACAAGAGACAGCTGAGGGGAGATCTTGTGGCCGCCTATAAATTTATTAGGGGAGGTCAACAGGGAATAGGGGAAGCGCTGTTTACTAAGGTGCCCCAGGGAGTGACTAGGAATAACGGGTGTAAACTAGTTGAGAATGGATTTAGGTTAGATATTAGGAAGAAATTTTTCACAGTAAGGGTGGCCAGGATCTGGAATGGACTTCCAAGAGAGCTGGTGCTATCACCTAGCTTGAAGGTCTTCAAGAGGACGCTAGATAGTCACCTGGCTGGGGTCATCTGACCTCGGTCCTCTTTCCTGCCAGGGGCAGGAGGTTAGACATGACGATCCATTTTGATCCCTTCCAACTCTACAATCTATAAATCTATGAGTGTATCATGACTGAGCCTTTAAGTGTGATGCAGGTTTCCTGCTCCCCGCATCACCTTGCATTTCACCATATTGAATGCCATCAGGTTTACATCTGCCCACCTTGTAAATCTATCAAGGTCCACCTGGATCACCAGCCTATCCTCAAGACATGACGATCCATTTTGATCCCTTCCAACTCTACAATCTATAAATCTATGAGTGTATCATGACTGAGCCTTTAAGTGTGATGCAGGTTTCCTGCTCCCCGCATCACCTTGCATTTCACCATATTGAATGCCATCAGGTTTACATCTGCCCACCTTGTAAATCTATCAAGGTCCACCTGGATCACCAGCCTATCCTCAAGTATGGACACTTCCCTGAAGTTTGGTGTCATCAGCAAATTTAGCCAGTTTGCTAACCAGAGTCCAAATTGTTTATAAAGATGTTAAAGGGTATAGGTCTGAGAACGGAGCCTTGGGGGATACCACTGGCCACCAATGCCATGTAGATTCAGTTCCATCAGCTACCACTCTCTGGGGCCAACCTCGGAGCCAGTTCCCCAACCACTGCACTGTAGGGTAGTTGAGGCCATAGTTACCCAATTTTTCCATGAGGACATCGTGGGACACCAGGTCAAAGGCTTTTTCAAAGTCCAAATATATATCAACCTCTTTCCCCTTTGTCCAGGTGATGCGTTACCTGGCCATAGAAGGAAATGAGGTTGGTCAGCCAAGACCTACCTGCAGCAAACCCATGCTGGCTATCCCTCAGAATGTTGCCTTCTGTTAGCCTGTCAAGAATTGTTTCTTTGATACTTTTTCTAAGATCTTTCCAAGGATTGAGGTCAAACTGATTGGCCTGTAGTTTCCTGAATCTTCTTTCCTTCCTTTCTTGAAAATAGGCACCACATTGGCCCTCTTCCAATCTTCAGGTACTTTGCCCAAGCACCACAAGTTCTCGAATATCCTTGCCAGTGGCAGCACTACCGGCAAGGAGGATTTGTTTGAGAATTTAAGCTTTGCACCAGTACTCTACTGATAACAGAAATAGGAACTAGTTTTTTGGATGCGAACTTGGGATTTTGATCCAAACTTTAAATTTAATCATGTGTAATAAGTGTATATAGCTCTGCTTTAGTCATTAGTCTTACTTAACCAGATAAAAATCGAATGATCATGTCAATCTTCCCTGCATAAAATGTCTGGAACTATTAGAACCAGAAAACATGGGGTGGATTTCTGCATGGAACACCCCAAGCAGTCACTCTTGCATTGTAAAACACATTCCAGATAGAAGTGTTATCCATAAAGGAACTGAACTCCTGTTTGAATACTAAGATGCCCATGGAAGTAATACCACCCAAAAGAACTGCTTGTCTTTAAGCAGTTTGAAAGTCTTGTCTTTTAAAATTTGAAAGTCTACTTGGGAAAAGACTTAGAATTTGGAAGTTCACAAATGAAGCAAGTTGGAATCCATACAGACAGCCAGTGTGGAGAGAGGGAAATTTCCTGAAATTCTTCTTTGAATATAAGAGGAATTCTCTTTTGACTACATGAAGGAATATCATTTGATATCTATGCAATATAATGCTATGAAGTATGTTTTCCATGAGATGAGTGATATAGTAAAGTTCATACCTGAACTTTGAGGATTTCTTTATTTTATGACTAGAAGGGCATTTTTAAAATAGAGACTTCAAGACTGTCAGAGGAGCACTGATGTCCAGGTCAGCAAAAAGACTTACCCACACCTTCTAGTCTTAGATCTCTACCTCTGGAAATAAAGGTATAAAGGGCAGAGAAAGACCAAAGGAAATTCTAGACCCACAGGTTGAGAGAAGTCCTGTTCAGAGAAGACCTCTAAACTTCATTTTTTTCCAGTAAAGTTATCAACTTTGGGTCACGGTAGCTAAACCAATAAGTGCATTAAATATACAGCCTCTTACAAAGAGCAACCTTTGAGGTAGCTGAGAATTTGAAACATCCATTCTCCTTTGAACATTTGAAAGGCCTGGGCAGTGGACCAATACAGTTTCTATCGTATTCAGAAGAATGGTTGGTTTTAAATACATTTACACCAGTAAAAGTCTAGTGTAGATGCAATTTATACCAGCAGAAAAGTGCCTCTGATGCCAGAATTTATTTCATTCACGGAAGCAATATAAGTTGTACCTGGAGGGAGAGGGGTGGATGACAGAACACTCTGGGCCTGCAGAAGTTGCATCTATAGTAGCAGTATAGCTATATCATGTACTCTATTTAAGTGAATGGCCCTGGTCCTGAAAAAGGCTAACCCAAACTTACCAATAACTCAAACTTAATGCAAAAATGAATGCTTATTAAGTACACACCAATATCAGAGTGGTAGTACCAGAAGCAGGATGGATAAAAATAACATTAAAAAATAAAAAAATTAAAATGGATTTTTATTTAAATCAATTTTTTATTTAATCATAATTTTGATGTTTAAAGACACTTATTAAAAAATAAACCTATATAAAGATAGTTCTAACTTAAGATGCATTAAAGCTCAAAAATAAAATTAATCGTGGAATAGGGTTATAACTTCTAATTATATACTATATATAATAATAATAAATTATTATAATAATATAATAATTACACTGTAAATATAAATATAATAATTAAAAATAATATATACTATTTGAGACAATATATTCATGTAAGATTTTAAAAGTTTTATAAATAGGTCACAACTGGCCATGTTAGGTGCCCAATCTTACAGGGTTCCCAGAAGCTTCTCTATAGATTAGTAAAGATTACAGAAAACCACTCTACCCAATGGGACTCAGTGCTCAGTCTAAAAGATCCCATTAAGCACCTCTGCGATGCTTACTTTCAGTTCTCAAGCTGTGGATTTGTTTCCCCAGAGATAACATCCTTGTTAACAGCACTATATGGAGATGAGAGATAACAGACCTGACTACCTACCCATCAGCCTCTTGTCTCTCAGCAAGTTTGTATACACATGGTCAAGCCCTTACCTCTCTCTGAAAGTGCAAAGTTCCAAGAAGTGAAATGAATCAAGGATATCAAACAACAAGAATGCACTTTTTGTAGAAAGCAAAGATTAAATCGAGGCTTCCTGATCAGTGCTTTAAATCGTAATTTAAATCATGATTTAAATCTATTTGATTTAACTCAAATCCACCCTGACCAGAAGCTATGAAACTGACTAGCATTCCTTGTTTCCAGTATTCAATTTTGAGCTGCTATTAGAAGCCTGGATATTAGGAGGAGCTAATGGGTAGCAGGGCAGCTAATACTACAGTACCAAGAGCCCAATATCCTTAAGGAACATTGTTTACAGCACTGTCAGTGCTGTGGTATTAGCAGCCCAGAAACTGCCTAGTTCCCCTCATTCTCAAGGCTTCAAACAGTGATTATCAGGGCTGCTATAAGATACCTTGAACATTATGGGAAAGAGCAGCAGTGAAACTCACTAGCTCCTGTCATTTGCCAGGCTTTAAATAGCAACCTTTTGACATCTGCAGCAACTGCCCTGTTTCTGGCACAGTTCAACAGAGTACAATTAATTACAAAATAGACAGTTACAGTTACAATCCAGTTAACCAGAGTACAATTAAGTTGCACAATAGACAGATACTAGGTATTAAGCTGAAATGCAAATAACCCAGTGTGTTACAATGTCAGGGACAGGCAACAGATTGGAAAGGATATTGTGTTACCCATTTAAGCAAATCACATGCTTATCCAGTATGTAGAAATGTAGAGTACAACCTATTAGCAAACCTTTACTGTTTTAAGTTGGACCTGACACCTGAATTTAGTGAGGTCATGCCTTTACCAAAGATAGGAGCAAACACCAGTAAAAGAAGGAATGACGCACCTCTCACAGAACAACCCAATTCCCACTAATAGTGAGATAAGTATATAACCCCAGATGCAAACTGCATATTTTCAACTTGTAGATGGACAAGTACGTGTGTCGGATAGCAAGAAAGCTGAAGTTAAACAAGAGCAAGGAAAAAGCTGAGCCAATGAGCATCAAAACCCTTTAAGTCAAGGACTGGTTGCTTACTGGGGGGGCAAGGTCTCAACAAGGAAGCAGACTGAATTTTATTAGTAATGTTTAGGATTGTGAATCCAAAAAGATAACAAAGCCAGTAGGGAAATACAAATCACCAAAGTGAGAGACTAACATTAGATGGATGGGGCTGAGGAGGGGAATGTAACTAGGTTACAGAAAATACCATTACTACAGGAATACACCTATAACTATAGGAGTTTCATTATGTCCCCTGTTTTCACAGTCCAAATAGTGATTTCATCTTCATTCTCCCAGCCTCGGGTTTAATTAAAAAGCAATGTAATGTATTTTGCTTAAAGCAGAACACATACACTTTATTTAGAAACATCTGTGTGATGTTATAAGAAATCAAAAGGGGCCAAGAATTAAAACCTATCAAGCTTCATGTTGGTAGTCCAATTTAAAAAGGGATGTTTCCTTACTAGAATGCAAGGACAATGTACAAGTACCTCAACATTTACTTTCCCATCTGGGCAAAAGCTTTTAGTTTTATCACCACCATGTTATAGAATTGAATAGGTCTACAGATGTGATTTTCCTGTGTTTGCTGTCATTCTGAAGCAAAGTTAAGCCAATGCAAGAAAACTAAAATCTTTCACATGGTGCTAGCTAGAGTCACACAATTTATAGTTCTTGTTGAATAAAATAAAATGAACTGAGTAATGAGTTGTTGGGGGTTTTTTAATAAATAGAAAACATTTATAAATCTAATGTCAGAAACATCAGAAAAATCACTTGGAGTAAAAAGAGAACACAAATCCCACGTAATATTACAAGATGACTGATTTAGGCTCTTCTGGTGGCTGAAGCACATACTTCACAACACTACTGTTAAACATAATGCTTATAGCCTATAGACATCCAAATTCAGCATTTCCAAGATTGTGTTTTTTTCCAATGTGCAGCCTTACCAATATATAGCCACACATTTTTGCATTTAACCCATGCATCTCTAGGAATAAATAAGCATCTTACATAACTGCATTTCTTATACAACTAATTCATTGCTTTTTTATACATAAAAATCAATTAAACTTATTTAACCAACTATATAAAAGCAGAATATATATAGATTGATTGCAGAAGGTCACAAATTACCCGAAAATACATAGTTGTATTTCATCAGTGGTCCTTCTACATTCCACAAAGACTATTTTAAAATGGTCAAATGGCAATTATTTAACTGAGCATCCATCAGTTGCCAACATACTATGTCAAAAAGGGTTGGGAAGGTGGGGGGAGGTCCCCTCCATGTCCTAGAAATATCAACTTTCAATTTGACAATATCAAATCAACAACTGTTTCTTAAAAAAAATACACCAAGTGTTTGGCATATGCAAAATGTATGCTGAAGTGAAATGTCTGTTACCAGAAAAGTGCTAGGGAGTTTGGTATCATTTACTGTATAGAATTAGTAAGTAAGGCTTTGGTCAAACAACCTAATAAATAGTCAGTACTACCAGAAATTATATACAATCTACTTTTATCTGCAGCATCATTGATGTTTTACTACAAAATTTGACATTAAGGAAATAGTCACCTTATAATTCCTTAGTACATTATACATAACTGCACTATCTAGTCTCACCACTAAAAACAGCCTTTGACCCTTGTGCTCCCCCCCAAAAAAGATTCACTGACATTATTCTACATTGTAAGCTTTGCACAAAATGGGAACGTGTGTAACATGTGTGTATAAACATGACAACCCTGAACACGACTAAAGACCTGCTCCCCCTCTCTTTCTCTTTACCGATCTGCAGCCCAGTCAGTTCGAGCTAGAGGAAAGTAAGCCACAGCACTCGCTCCTCTGGGCTAAGAGAACAAGCAGTGCCACCCTCGCATCCAGGTGTCAAAACCATCCCCACGGCCGGGGCCAGCACCAGGCTCTACCGCGCATCTACGCTGCGTCTCGTCTCCTTTCCTGGAAGGAGCCCGGGACTCGCAGCAGGTGCGTCGCCGGCGCCCCCTGACGGCCCAGCAGCAGCAGCAGCGGCTCCCTCTCTCTCCCAACTCATCCACATAAACAAGATCATCCTAAACCGCCGATTAAACGGGCCGGAGGAGAGGGAACCGTGCGGATAAGTAGATTAAGGCCGAAGAGACTCGTTTTCTGATTATTCCTGCAGTCTGGACCTGTCCGTGGGGCCCGGACGCCCCCCCCCGACCCCTCCGCACGAGGGCGCAGGAAACGCACACGCACACTCGGGCTTTCCCGACCCTGTCAGCGAGGGGCTGGCACCGGCCGCCGCCTCCCGCCCGCCCCG
>NW_005842522.1:1088156-1125386 GCF_000455745.1 Alligator sinensis
GGCGAGCCGCGCGCGGCTACTGCGCAGGCGCCCTGTCACGGGCTTCGGCCGACCTGTCCCTCGCGTCCGTAAACACCCCCACGAAGAGCACGTGGCTGGCACAGGCCGCCTGTCGTGGGGGTCTCCCCACGGCTGGCAGCCCCTGGGGCTCAGCCCTTGCCCCCCCACCGTTATTCATCCCACTGGCAATCTGGTTTAAGAGCCTGTGAGGTGAGGCAGGAGTTTCCACACGAGGTTCAGGGCTGTAGCCTTGGTTTTCCTTGAAACCTCAAGATTAAACACCTCCCAGGACTGGGGCTCCTGGGAGGGAAAAGCACAAGCCCAGGAACCCTCGTGTCATAATATCCCCCTTTGCCCACTCCCACCTACACACTTCCTTGTCCTATTTCTAGAAAAAATCTGTTGGGATGGATGGGTTGGTAGCGTTCTTCAGGCCAGCTGCCAGCACGGTTCTGCTGCTGCTCAGGGGGCAAAACCTGGTTGTTACATCTATGTGTATAGATTAAATGTGTATTGGGGGGTTATTTGTTTTTGTTTACAACCAAAAATAATTATTAAATTCAAATCTGATCCCTTCTATGACTGGGGAGAAAGTGTTTACATTTATTTCTGTGAACCTCACCTAAGAAAGTTAAGTATTAAATCAAGCTAGATCTTGTGTTCATTTAATACAATTCATAGCTTCATAGTAGGTAGGTATGTTGGAGGGTGGGGCTTAGCATGGCCTTGAAAAACAGAAAAATGATCCAAAATAAATCAAATCAAATTCAATATGAACAAGTACAAAGTTCTGCACTTAGGATGGAATAATCACATACACAAATACAGGCTGGGGAATGACTGGCTAGGCTGCATTTCTGTTGAAAAGGACCTAGGGGTCATAGTAGACCATAAGCTGAATATGAGCCAACATTGTGCCTTTGCTGCAAAAAACCAACAGCATACCGGGCTGTATTAACCGGAATGTCACTTACAAGTCAAACAAATTGATTCTTCCATTCTATTTGGCACTAGTGAGGCCTCACTTGGAATAATGTGTCCACTTTTGGGTCCCACATTTAGAGAAAGATATGGACCAATTAAAAAAAATCCAATTCAAAGCAACCAAAATGATAAGAGATCTGGGAAATATGACTTCTGAGGAAAAGCTGAAAAAATGGAATTATTTAGTTCAGAAAAGAGAAGACTGAGAGGAGTTTTGATAAATCTTCAAATACTTGAAGGATGGTTATATGGAGAATGAAGATAACCTACATAGTTGCTGTGACCACAGGGGACAGGTGAAGAAACATGGATCTTAAAGTACAGAACGGGAAATTTAGGTTTGATATTAGAAATAATTTTCTTACTATGAGAGTGGTTAAGCATTGAAACAGGTTACCCAGAGAGGTTGTGGAAACTCCATCCTTGGATGTTTTTAAAAGCAGATTAAACAGATACTTGACTGAGATGGTTGAGTCAGGAATGAGCCTGCCGAGAGTAGGGGGCTGTACTAGAAGACCTCCTGAGGTCCTTTGCAGCCCCAGTTTTCTATGATTCTCTGAAATGTACCACACCGCCTATAATAATTCACATTCTGATTTCTTCTTAAAGTATGCCAAATTATTTGGAGCTCCAGGTGATTGCATATATAAAGCAGATATACAATATAGCATCAAGCTACCCAACAGTGAAGAGAATGTTGGATGTAGAGATGAAGACAAAGCCTTTATTGTCTAAAAGCTTCATAGTAGTTCTTGCAGAATTCATCCATCCTGACAATAGGATTCAAACTAAAAAATATGGGTTCCCATAAATTTATGGTTGTATATTAGAGAATACTTATGTGACACAGTAGGCAGCACAGGAATATTTATGGTCCATGTCCTCTTAGAATATCAGCATGTTAGAGGAGTTACAGAAGTTAAATTTACATATTTTAATTATGATGTAAATATATATTTCAGGTCACATGAAAATAAATAATGTTGTTTGTTCTCTTTATATGTGCCTCATATATGAATAGTTGCTTTATCAGTTGAGATGGTGTTTACATCTTGCGACCTTGAGACTTTTCATAATGGAACTTCTAAGACATTTAACTTGGGTACTAGCTTTATGAAAATTTCCAAGTAATTTTCTGAGACTGGAAAATAAATATAAGCATTTTACACTAATGGATAAATTACTGTGAGAAAGTTCAATTAGTCTCAAGTTGCAACAAGGGAAGTTTAGGTTAAATATTAGGAAAAAAATTCTCACTAGGAGGGTAGTAAAGCACTGGAACAGGCTACCCAGTGAGGTGGTAGAATCTCCATCCTTGGAGGTTTTTAAGACCCAGCTAGACAAAACCTTGTCTGGGATTATATAGTTAGGGATGGTCCTACTTTGAGCAGGGGCTGGACTAGATGACCTCCTGAGGTCCCTTCCAACCCTGTTTTTTATGATTCTGTGATAATTAAAGTAAGTTTAATGTGGGCAAATGCAAGGTACTACACCTCAGGAGAATAATCCAAAACACACACACAAAATAAGTAACATGGCTGGATGGCAGCACTATGGAAAAGGACTTTGAAGTCTTGGTAGACTACAGACTCAGAACACATCTGGCCAATGTGGAGCCTATCTTCAAGAAAGGGAGGAAAGTGGATCCAGCAAACTACAGGCCCATCAGCCTGACCTCTATCCCAGGGAAGGTCTTAGAAAAGATTATCAAAGAGGCCATTCTTAACAGACTGGCCGATGGCAAAATCCTGAGGGACAGCCAGCATGGGTTTGTTGCGGATAGGTCTTGCTTGACCAATCTTATTTCCTTTTATGACCAGGTGACCTATCACCTGGACAAGGGAGATGAGATGGATGTCGTATATCTTAACTTTAAAAAAGCCTTTGATCTGGTATCCCATGATCATCTCTTGGCAAAACTGGCCAACTGCAGCCTTGGGTCCACCATGATCCACTGGCTGGCGAATTGGCTCCGTGGTCAGACCCAGAGGGTGGTGGTTGACGGAAGTCAATCGTCATGGTGCCCTGTGACCACTGGGGTCCCTCAAGACTCTGTCCTTGGGCCTATACTATTCAACATCTTCATTAATGATGTGGACATTGGAGTCAGAAGTGGACTGGCCAAGTTCGCTGACGATACCAAAATTTGGGGTAAAGCATCCACACCTGAGGACAGGAGGGCAATCCAGGCTGACCTCGACAGGCTCAGGAAATGGGTGGATGAGAACCTGATGGTGTTTAACACCGAAAAATGCAAGGTTCTCCACCTTAGGAGGAAAAACCTGCAGCATCCTTATAGGCTTGGCAGTGCTACACTGGCTAGCACTATGGATGAAAGGGACTTGGGGGTCATGATTGACCACAAGATGAACATGAGTCACCAATGCGATGTTGTAGCTAGTAAAGCAAACAAAACTCTGGCTTGCATCCATAGATGCTTCTAAAGCAGATCTCAGGATGTCATCCTCTCACTGTACTCCGCCACAAACCTCATGACAACAGCCTGAGAGCTATGGGACTCTTCAGCCTGGAAAAGCGCAGGCTCAGGGGCGATCTGGTGGCCACCTATAAGTTTATAAGGGGTATCCACCAGGATCTGGGGGAACGTTTGTTCACCAGAGCCCCAAGGGATAAGAAGGTCGAACAGTTATAAACTTCTCTATGACCATTTCAGGCTGGACATAAGGAAGAATTTCTTTACTGTCTGAGTGAGCCCCCAAGGTCTGGAATAGCCTGCCATTGGAAGGGGTTCAAGCACCTACTTTGAACACCTTCAAGAGAAAATTGGATGCTTATCTTGCTGGGATCCTATGACCCCAGCTGAATTCCTGCCCCTGGGGCAGGGGGCTGGACTTGATCTTCCGAGGTCCCTTCTGGCCCTAATGTCTATGAAATCTGCAGTGTGAGCAGCTGCAAAAAAGATGAATGTGGTTTGCGATGCATCAAGGGAAGGATTAGATGCAAGACACAGGAGGTGCTAGTGCCTCTCTACTCAGCACTGGTTAGGCCTCATTTGGAGTGCTGTAAGCAGTTCTGGGATCCACATTTTAAAAGGGATATGAAGAAGTTAGGGTGCAGTGATGGGCAACAAATATAATAAAAGGCTTGGACAGCAGGTCATGTGAGGAGAGACTAAACGAGCTAGGGATGTTCATCTTGCAAAAAAGGTGTTTAAGAGGGAACATGATAGCAGTCTTCAAATACATGAAGGGCTGTTATAAAGAAGAAAAGCATCTTTTCTTTCTTGCAGCAGAGAGGAGAATGTAGGCCAATGTCTTGAAGTTGCAGTAAAGTAAGTTTAGATTGGATATTCAGAAAAACTTCTTAACTATTAGGACAGTGATGCAGTGGAATAGACCGCATAGGGAAGTTTGTGGACTCTCCATCACTGGAGGTGTTCAAGAAGAGTTTGGGCAGCCACTGGTTTGGGATGATGTGTAGGTATAGTTATGCCTGTGTTCTACTCTGGTTATTTCCCATGCTCTGGGCTTTGCAGGTTGCCGCTGCTCCCACTTTCCGCTACTTGTGTCACAGAGTTTTTAAGCCTTCCTCAGAAGCAGAGGGTGTTGGCTACAGCCAAGACTCCAGACTTTGGGGTAGGTCAGTGTTCCTGCTAGGACCAAAGGTGGAAGCTCCTGGCTAGCAGGTCATACCCCTCTGCTCAGGGTCGCCAGGAAGGAATTTTACCCCATGGTCAAATTTGTATGGACTGTTGGGGTTTTTGCCTTCCTCAGTAGCAGGGGGCATCTACTTGGAATCTCTTGAGCATATATTGACAATATTTCATAGAAGCAGGACATCTGCTGCTATGGTTCCCCTGCTTTACCTCTGGCAGGTTAGGGAGTTAGGTCCATGTTGTGTCAGGGTTTATGGTAGTCTTACGTAGAGTTTAGAGCATGGATTGTATAGGATGGTTTGGATAGGGATGATCCTGCCTCAGGCAAGGGGCTGGACTAGATGACCTCCGTAGGTCTCTTCCAGCCCTATTTCTCTATGATTCAATAGTTGTGAAATGCATTTTTCTTCAAACCCTTCTTTCTTTAAAAATGATTAACAGAATATTGTAATATTAAAGTTGAGATTTTAATTGAATGAAAATCAGGACATTTATCTAAGCATTAGAATAAGATCTTTTACCACATAACAACATCACATTAAGTAATGTGACATGCAGTTCTGAAAGCTGTATAATCCTACAATTTGGAGGTTATAAATCATTTGACAAGCTTCTAAATAGGACTTGACATTGTTTACATAGCTAGTAAGAAAAGTAGTTATCCATATATTTGTAGTAAATGTTCACTTTCATCTACAATTTCTATTCTGATCTAAAGCAATCAGATTTTAATTCCTGGCAGAAAATTCAAACTTGAAGGAATTGTCATTCAAAGTGTTTCCTAAAATAGCAGTGAAGTTTTATATCCCACTAATTTCCTGATAATTTAGCTGTTTCTTCAATAATTACCTTCCCAGGAATATTGCAGGAGAACAACATTCTTTATACAACTCTTCCAGAAAATCTTTGTAAATAAATTGTACTATATATAATTTATGGTAATATAGCACTTTTTCCCTAAAATATAACTTTAGATTTACACATAATACTTTTTGCTGCATACCTGTTCTATGATTATGTAATGAAACAGAATAGAAGCTGCTGAATTGAGCTACATAGCTGAGGTTGCTGTGGAAACCTTCATTGAGATTTCTTTTTTTCCTCTACTTTTGTGCAATTAAAATTTCAACATTAATGATGCATTGACAGCTTTTTTTCTTGCATTTTGGTGCAAACTTGGAGGTTGATAGGTAAGCATGTGCACTTACAGTTTGATTTCAAGTTATTTTATCAAACCTTACTCTACACAAATCTAAGCATGCATTTTTTTTCAGTAATTTTATTTACTTTTCTAAGGAGCTCACAAAGCATACCAAAGTAGCTTTTTCAGTAGGAATATAATTAAAAAAAGATAAATCATGAAATTGTAGTTCTTACATATCGATGCTACTTGCTTTTAGGAATCTTGTTTACTTTAATATTTATAAGAAGTCATTCATTTCTCTTACTGTCAACCATACCAGTTTTACTTTTACAATCAACAAAGGTACTAATTTTTAACTTTTTTAAAGGTTACCCCTGCCCCATGGACAGTTCTGTGCCCTCTGCATTCTACAGCACTTCTTCATTCAGAAACTCTTCCTAGTCCTCTCCTGCTGCCACTTTCTTTACAAAGGTGGGTGACACAGAAGTATATTGCTGCTATACACAGACAGCTTCTAGTGCTGATCACACCTAGCACTTCCAAACATTCTCAGCCATTTAGGCCCATATAGAGTAAGTGTTTACTGCCTCTCAAGATTATTTCTAACTCTGAGGAGGAGGTAGGGTTAACTTTTTCTACCAGTATAATTTTAGATGTACACATAACACTTTTTACTGCATATGTTTGTTCTGTGATTATATAATGAAACAGATTAGAAGAAAGGACAGGGGGCCAAAAATATACAATAAATATAGTTCACTTCAAAGACAGATTTGTCATTTGTATATCCTGAACATTATTTTAACAGTTCGTATTATCAATTCTTGTCACTCTTTAAGGATTACACATTTAAATTGCGTAAGCAGTTTTCTACAGATTAGATAGTTCATTCCCAGAGCTCTCCTCAGCTGCAAACAGGGGCAGACCTAGGGGTGGTATAGTGGCTGTGCAAAACATGCACAGTGAGCTCTTATACTTCACCTGCAGATTGGTGCAGCTCCTGCTGGAAGCTTCACATTTGCTGCAATATAGACTGAATTAGCTGCTGGGCTTTGGTTTCATGGAATGCTAGAACCTTTCTAGAACCTCCCCTTGCTAACAACATCTACACCTTCACTTGGAGGCCCTAACTAACAAAATATCTATCCACTCCAACCTCATTTATAAAATTCCATTTTTTCCTCAGGGCTATTTCTAACATTTCTCAAATGGCCTTTTCTTAAACTTTTATCCAAGGACTTCCTTCACCTCTTCCAAGCACTGCTTCTGAGCAGAGCCAGCGTTAGGGAAAAAAGCACACTGGCTGAACTTGTATTTTGGCACCCTCCCACACACCGCTCTGGAAAGTCCCCTCCCCCCCAAGTTAGCAGTGCTGCTGCAGGCAGAGGCAGGGGTGCAGGGCACAGTCCAGCATGGAAGCAGAGTGGCATGGTGTGCCAGGCAGGCAGGAACCACTGCTGCCACCCACACTGCCCAGCCCAGGTCCTCCTGAGCAGTGGATGGAGGTGGGGGCAGGCTAGGCTGGGCATTACTCCTCCTGCCTAGGGCGGGGATCAGCAGATGCAGGACGGGGTGGGGGGAGAATGCTGCTGAGTGCAGCGAGTGTGTGGCATCCCCCTGACCACATCGCCCACCCCTAAGGCCAGCCCCATTTCTGAGGTATCTTAAGTAAAAGCTCTTTATAAGCAAGCCCTTTCCTTGAGAGCTCCTCAGCCCTGATCTCTCAAGATGAGGAAAAGGCAATACTTTTTTTGAAGGCCACTTCCAGCCTGCATTTATCTCATGCTAGTCATACAACCCTTCTGTCACATGCTTCTTCTGACTGACAGCTTCAATTAAGAGGTCCATAGGCCTTGATTCTAGAGAAAAGAAGATACCTCTAGAAGTATGCAAACATCTCAGTCAATCCAAAAAGGGTCAGGTACTTTTAGATCCCATCAGATCAGACAGATTACAATAATACAAATACTAATCTAGCAGCATGAATTTTATTTTCATGCAAAGTGACAGTCAGCACAAAATTATTCCAACTGTGTTTTAAGATATTTTAGGGTTTTTGGCTCTTTTTTTTTGGGGGGGGGGGGGGGAGGGAGGAGATGAAGGAAAACATTCATTCAGAATCTAAACACCACAACAGAAGACAAATTACATTGAACAAAATAATAAAACTAAGAGAAGTAGCAATATATTCACATGTCAAAAACTGAATACTTCATTTACAATATTGTATGTTTATTATTTAAAAGGAACAAAGAACTGGAAGGGACTTCCTGGGCCACTGAGTCAAGTGGCGTGCATTCAAAAGCAACAATTTTGCATGGAATTTAAGGACACTCATGCCAGTCCCTCTTGTATAGTACATCCATGCATACCCAACTAAAAAAAACCCCAACCTTAATAAACCTTCCCTTTAGTGAAAATAAATTAAAATAATGCCAGGACTCTTATAGCAAAGCCCTATTGTAGATAAATATAGATCCACAGAAATCCAGATCTAGGCAGAGCTTTTTGTACAAAGTTTGTGTGACACTTGCCTGGCCAATACTTAGATAACACCAAGGCTATTCATTCTTAATTTTGTGAGCACTACATTAATCATGAATTTAAAAGACTGTGGGTCCACCCGCACAAGGTGCTTTACTGTGCATTAGACTAATCTAATGCACAGTAAAGCATCACTGCCTACACATGTGCATCAATTACTGCACATTAAATTAGTAATGTGCTGTTTGCTAGTATCAATAATACAGGTACTAGAAAAATGGTGCATTAATTAATGTGCCAAAGTGCATGTGTAGACCCTGACTGGGAGCAATTTGCTCCTGGTCAGCCCAGGCAGCATGGGTGAGGGTGGGGAATGAAATAGGGCTGGGGAGAGCTGTCCCAGCTTCAGGGCAGTTCCTTCCCAGCTGTGTCATGATCAGGGCTGGCCCTGATCTCCACAGCATGGGGAAAACTGTCCCAGTTTTGGGGGCATCTGCCTCCCACCCACACAGCAATTGGGGCCAGTCCAGATTGTCATGCAGCTGGCACAGTGATTGGGACTGGCTCCTGTGCCCTCTGCTAGCCTGGGGCTGGCACCCAGGTGAGTCTGGAGCTTTCCCTTACTGCTGCAGGGGGGCAGAGCAGGGCAAGAGCAGCCCTGCTGCTCCTGTTGGGAGCACATGTTCAGATATATACCCAGGTGCATTTTAATATACTTGAATTTTCTGTGCCATAAATTAAGGCACATTAATTGCACATATAGACATGCCCAGTTAGTGAAGAAATAGTGATACTTTAATACACAGAGGGCATAACCAAATGCCAGTAAATTAAAAAACACACTTTATGATCTTTTGGCTACTGAACCTTGATTTTAAATGTCACAATTACACTGATTCAACATTTTTATGATACTAAAGAAGAACAGATTATTTTGTTCTTCAATTAATATCAGAAATTTTAATATCTGGACCAAAAATAATGGTGATATTCTGGGAAATGATCTTGTGGCTTTACTCTCGCTTTGGTTTGTCTAGAGTTCTCACTACAGGAAATTAATAATACAATAAGGAATCATAAAACAATCACTGTCAGCTATATGACAAATGGATACTATTTTCTTTTTATTTCCTGAAATGGTTTTGGATGTGAGAAAATTTCTACTTCCTGAAGAAATCCTGGCAAACTATTAACATTTTCTTCCTTTTTTTCCCCCCCTTTATGCTTTCAAGAGATAGGATTAAGAAATGGTTAGGGTCTTTTTTAATCTGCTTTACTTTTCACCATGTACTTATTTATTTTCCTGAAAGGATGTGTCTCTTTTGATTGCTTGAACTTTTTTCTATTTGAGGCAAGCCTTTGAAAGCTGGTTTCCCTCTACCTGAAAATGCAACCAAGTTAGAATTCCAAAGGTTGCCTTAATTGATGCTAGCTATCACTTAGCCCACCACTAGCATAATTCTCTACAATAGAATGCAAAGTAATTCATGCCTAAAAAGTGCTTTTTCTAATGTTATTGCCTTGTTTCAAAGAAAAATGAACATTAGGTTCTTCCTCTCATGGTAAACCAATATACCTCCTGGGAAAAGTGGCTATAGAATAATGTTTATAATATACCTTTATTTAGATACTTAATGTTCATCTGGTACAATAAGGATGGAGAAGATTTATTTCACTTTGGATGAGCTTAAAGGTCAAACAAGAATACCTTCCTATTATTATACTGACACTTGTTACACAGGCTTTCTGCTCTATGTTTTAGTCATAGTAGCCTTACTATCAAATTTGTTTGAGTCCTGATGTTGTAATCATTGTACTAGAACAAAGCTCCTACTACATAAGGCTATGGTAATCCCAGCTCTTCTCTATGGCTGTGAAGCTTGGGTGGCCTACAGGGACCACCTGAAAATCCTGGAACACCATCACCAGTGCTACCTAGAGAAGACCCTTGGCATAAAATGGGAGGATCATCGTACAAATGCCAGACCCTTATGGAAGCATTGATTATTCAACATCAACTGCAGCAGACAGGTCATTGTGTGTGCATGGCTGTTGTACATTTACGAGAACAACTGCTATACTCCTAACTCAGCCAAGGACAAAGGACATATAGGGGCAAGAAGAAATGCTTCAATGGTACCCTCAAGGCAAATGTTAAGAAGTGTGGCATTGACATCACAACTTGGGAAATACTAGCCCAGGACAGGGCTATATGGTAATGCCTTGTGAGAGAAGGTACATCTTACTTTGAGAAAAGCCATTTGGGCCTAGAGGCAGAAAAATGACAGAAATGAAAGGAAGGTAAACAAGACTGAGATGACATGGTACGGTTTTCCCTTTAACCAATACCTGTGGCATTTGCTAGAGTCTCCAGCTCTAGAATCAGCCTTCTTAGCCACCAATGGACTCATTTACAACCCTTGACTTGACCTGTGAGAGTGATCAAGTGTAAGGGATTGCTAATGGTGACAACTATCAAATTAAATATTTCATGGCAGTTATGTATAGAAAAATCCTTCCATGTGCTATTTCATACATGAAATGTATAGGCACCATCCACTTTTTAAGGAATACAGTAGATTAGTACAAAGCTATGTTTCTTGCACAAATCATTCCAGAACACAACAGTATACTTCACTTGCTTCAGAGAGTTTCTCAGGAGCTGTCCATGGTGCTGGTATGCATCAGCAAATGACCCCTATGAAAAACTTTTTTTTATTAGGATGACACCAAGTTTGTATGTTGTTCCTTCACCACTAGGCTGTTACCTGTGACCTATTGTATTCAATGATGTGAATCTAAGTCTTTCCAATGCTGTTGATTAGAGAATAAACAAAGCTATGGCATCTCTATCATGCTGTTTTTCCAAATACCTATAATTTAATTTTTTTAAATAAGGATAGATTTTTGGCCAATCACTCAACCTCTCTTCTGGAGTACCTTCTAATCTGGCATCTATCCATTGACCTGTTCTGCTGGAATCCAGGACTCCAAACTCCTAGCAGCTCTCGGGGTCATCGTAACATACAACCATGTCAAAGTGCAATTAGGGAAGCGACAAAAGGGAGCAACATCACTGTTATTATATTTAAGGTACTAGTCACAGATTTTAAGAGAAACATTTTAGATTCAAATACTCCAAACAAAATCCTATGGTTTTAAACTTTAAAAACACCCTCCATGATTTTATATACATGCAGAAATGCAGAGTTATAAGTTAATTTTTACTTTATAATATTAGGCATACCTGATGTGACTGCATAAAAATGTAATAAAAATACCAGTCACTCTGACATTTAAAATTAAAACAAGGAATTGTTCAGCAGCTAATTTATTATTATGTATTTAAACCAAGATATTTCACTTAACAAGTAAACCATTGCCTTTTACCAGATCTTCAGTTTCCAAAGCACAAATAAAGTGGAGTCCCTTACAAAAGATTTCATGAGTCCAATCTTAAAGTGATAGAAGTTTGGATGGTGGTAATGAGGTCTACATTCAAGAGAATTATAAAATTCTAAACTAGGGTGGCCATCATAGAGGACAGTCCGGTTGTTCTCTGTCCTCTATTGATATGAAGACGGACACCTTTATGTCCTCCATTTTTCTTCTGAAGAGAAAAATAGAGGACATAAAGGTGTTGGATTTTATATCAATAGAGGACAGAGTAGCAGAAAACCAGAATATCCTCTATGATAGCCAACCTATTCTAAACATATCAGACAAAAAATATATCTTACTGCCATTGTTTTACAATCTTCCAAATGCAGACAGGAATTGCAATTAGCAATCCAAATAGTCAATTTGGCTGAAAAATTGGTCACAGATCTTCTGAGAAGGCAGAATTTTTTTTTTCTATATCTTTTGGATATTTCTTCCAGCCTGCTAACACCAGTTCAATTTTATTTAGATTGAACTTCAGTCATTTTTCTCTCATCTATGTCTGAATTACTAATTTACATAAATACATTCAGCAATATCTTTTATATCAGTGAAATCATCAGTGGATTCAGGATCTTGGAAAGGGGAGTGCAGATGGTGTGCATAATCACATAATGCAGCATGTACTTTTCTTCAGTTAAAAAGAAATTGGAAGCTTTACTAATATGCTACTGGCAAAGGACTACATTATTCAGTTTCAGATCTAAGCAAAAACAAAGATAGGTATAACTGGGTTTGGTGAGGGTCTGACTGCAAGTTCCAGGGTGGGGCAGACACGTGGTGTGGGGTATAGCTATTACACCCCCAGCCTGGCCATGGACAGAACTGCTCTCTGAACCCCTTACTTGTTTCCCCCAGATTACCATGGTCCCAAAGTGCCCCTCATTAGCCTTTACACATTGCCCCTGCCCCTCAAACACTCGCTGGTTCTACTCTGTCCCCCATTTCCCCGCATAAGCCTCCAATCTTCAGCCCCACTCTATTGTGCCCTAAACCACATCAGACCCTACCCCCCATGCTCCACTGCATCTTACTCTGCCCCCTCACTGCTCCCCAAAACCCACTGCACAGACCCGTGCCCCTCATGCTCCATTCCATCCAATCCCTCACCATCCCTCCTTACATCATACTGACCCCCCGCCGCCCCTCTGAGGTGTCAAACTCACCGCAAGCCCTCAAACCCTTCCCCCCCACCCCCACAATCCCTCTTGCTTCCAAATCCCCAGGAACACCATATTACCCCTATGAAAAACTTTTTTTTATTAGGATGACACCAAGTTTGCATGTTGTTCCTTCACCACTAGGCTGTTACCTGTGACCTATTGTATTCAATGATGTGAATCTAAGTCTTTCCAATGCTGTTGATTAGAGAATAAACAAAGCTATGGCATCTCTATCATGCTGTTTTTCAAAATATGTATAATTTAATTTTTTTTAAATAAGGATAGATTTTTGGCCAATCGCTGCTCCCCAAACTCCAACCACCTCCCCCACCCCCAAACTCCAACCTCACACTCCCCCACCTCCATAATGCTATCACCCCTCCTCACTCCATACCTCTCTATCCCACAGGCCCCCCTCCCCATGAATGCACTGTAATGCCCATGACCCCTAATTCAGCTCCTCATGTCCCCTAGGAGCCCCTTTCTCTCAAAACCCCTTCCAAACAATTCCCTCCGTTCCTCACAGCCTGTGCCCAAAGGGCAGGTTGGGGTAGGCCTGTAAATGATCCCCATCTCCCCCTGCCCCAAAGCCTGCTTAAAGCAGACCTCCACTGTCCTTCTTCATCAATATACAGGAGCAAACAGTTGGGACTGGTGTAGGACTCACTTCAGCTGCTTGCAGCTCCCCTATCCAAGGAAATCAATCCCTCTGGATCTTCCCATGCCTGGCTTTATGCCACACTGTTTGCACTACTGGTTCAGCTTCCTGCAGCCTGTCATCTGCTGCAGCAAATAACCCAGAAAAGGGCTACTGCAGTAACTTACCTCTTCATCTCACACTGGCAAATTGCTCCTGCTGCTGACTGCATAGCCACTGCAAAACTTAATCTGTCTCCAGCCCTATCCTTGCCTTTTTGTCTCTAATTTCTTGTGGTCTTCTAGGAGCAAAGTCACCCAATACAGGATCCTAGGCAGTGGCACACCTTTATTGGACACACTGAGGGGTGAGAAGAGAAAAAATACCAAGAGTAGATAACAGACAAGATAATTGTACAAGAAAGGATAGATAAGTGGAGGACCAAAGTCTGATAACACCTATAAAGTGAAAGGAATCAAATACCTAATAATGAACCATTAAGTCAATTGCCTTTCTCAACTCCTCCTGAAAAGAAGTGTGGTTGTCTCTGACAGACAGTTTGTTTTAAACTATGAGTGCAGAAGGAATCAAAGTGGAATACCACTGCAACACCAACATCAACCCTCCCGCTCCACGCCCTGGATCTGCCCCTGTATGAAACAGAGTAACAACAGCATAATGTTTTTTCAACCTGGTTCTCCATACTAGCTTTTCTAAAGGCCCAGGACCACATTAAACTGAAGGAATAATAAATAAAACTTTGCAGAACCTGACACAAGAAAACCCTCATGGGAAAGCTGCAATTACCGTAGACAGATTCCCCACAGTAGTTTAAAAGAAAAGGATGAGGCTACTGCAAATCAATTCCGTGTACTACCTGCTCAACTCTGAAAGTGAGCCTTCTCAAACACTAGAAAAAGCAACTGATTATTTAATAATAACAGTATAGGTCATCAGAATAAAATAATCACTGAATGTCACCAGCAGATTCTCAGTGCCATAATTTCATATGTGCATACAAGTCAGACAGTCAAGGAGATGCAAGATATTCAGAGATATCATATAATCAAAGAAAATTAGGGTTGGAAGGGACCTCAGGAGATCATCTAGCCCAACCCCCTGCTCACAGCAGGACCATTCCTAACTATATTATCCGAGACAAGCCTTTGTCTAGCTGGGTCTTAAAAACAAGGATGGAGATTCTACCACCACTCTGGGTAGCCTGTTCCAGTGCTTTATTACCCACCTAGAGAAAGTTCTTCCTAACATCTAACCTAAACTTCCCTTGATGCAACTTGAGATCACAGCTCCTTGTTCTGTTTTCTGCTACCACTGAGAATAGTTTAGCTTCATCCTCTTTGGAAACACCCTTCAAGGAGCTGAAGGCTCCTATTGAATTCCCCCATATTCTTCTCTTCTCCAAATTAAATAAAGCTCATATCCCTCAGCCTTTCCTCAGAAGTCATGTGCCCTGCCCCCTAGCCCTTTTCATTGCCCTCTGCTGGACTCTCTCCAATTTGTCCATATTCTTTTGGTAGTGGGTGGACCAAAACTGGACACAGTACTCCAGATGTGGCCTCACCAGTTGTAAATAGAGGGAAAAAATCACTTCCCTCAATTTTCTGGCAATGCTCCTGTTAATGCAGCCTAGCATGCTGTTAACCTCATATCCATCTTATTGTCCACTGTAACCCCCAAGGTTCTTTTCTGTAGATCTGCAGCTTAGCCAATCAGTTCCCAGCCTGTACTGGTATATGGGATTGTTCCATCCCAATTGCAGGACTTTAAACTTCCCCTTATTAAACCTCATGAGATTCCTTTTGGCCCAAACCTCCAATTTGTCAAGGTCTCTCTGAATCCGGGCCCAACCCTCCAGCATATCCACTATGCCCCCATGCTTAGTGTCATCTGCAGCCTTACTGAGGATGCACTCCATCCCATATTCAATATTGTTGATAAAAATATTGAATAAAACCAGCCCCAGGACCGACCCCTGGGGCACTCCACTTGACACTGGCTGCCTACCAGACATCAAGCCATTGACTACTATCCTCTAAGCCCGATGATCCTGTCAGTTTTCTATCCACCTTACAGTTCATTCATCCAACCCATATTTCCTTAGCTTGCTTGTGAGAATGTTGTGGGACACTATCAAAAGCCTTGCTAAAGTCAGGGTATATCAGGTCTACTACTCTTACCATAAACACAGAGCCAGTCATTTAATCACAGAAGGCAATGAGGTTGGTCATGGCTAACTTACCCTTGGTGAATCTAAGATGACTGTTCCTTCTCCACCAATTGCTTAGCAATGGATTCCTTGAGGACCTATTCCATGATTTTTTCAGGGACTGAGGTGAGGCTGACTGGTCTGTAGTTCCCTGGATTCTCCTTCTTCCCTTTCCTAAAGATAGGCACTGTACTTGCCCTTTTCCAGTCATCCAGAACCTCTCCCTCTGCCATGAATTTTCAAAGATGATGACCACTGGCTCTGCAATCCCATTGGCCAACTCCCTCAACACCCTTGGATGCATCCAGTCCAGCCCATGGACTTGGACACATCCAGCTTTTCTAAATTAGTCCCTAACCTGTTATTTTGCCTCTGTTGACTGCCAATCTTCTCCCCAAAGCATGCTAACCAGGTGCAGTAGTCTGGGAGCTGATCTTGCCTGTGAAGACTAAGATGAAAAAGGCATTGAATACCTAGCCCTTTCCACAGATATCTCATGTCAGATATCTCACAACAAGCTTCTCCAATCCATAAACAGAAGGTTAAGCATTTAATAACAAATGCTCAAATTATAATAACGGCATTACATTTCTTGAGAAAAATCATACATATGATGACTTTCTTAAGAGTGCTTCATATTTGTTAACAGTATCCACTGGCAATGGAATCAGTAACTCCTTGATGGTTTTCACCAGCAAATAACATGGATCCAAAATAGGAGAGGCAGAATTAACTTTTCCCAGAATAGTTAGAATATCAGTGAGCAAAACTTCTGTAAACTCAAGCAATAATGACTTAGCCTTCAGTAACTTAATATGATGCTCAGCTGTCATGGATGCATATATTTTAGTCCAAATTAAATCTATTTTTCTTGCATAATAAAGAGAAATTTCCTCATCATGGAAGGTGCTTAAATCAACTCACTGGAGAAAAATCCTTGATTAAAGAGGCTATTCATAAATTGGAAAAAAACAATAGTGTGAACATTAAGATAAAGGCAAAGAAACTTTTCTTTATCTCCAACAAAACCAAGCAATAACATCTTAAGAAATGTTTATGTTGCAGTCAATTTCCCTTAGCCCTCAGTATCCACCACAGACTCCAGCAGTTTGCTGTTTTCTTTAGTTTACTGAACATTGTCAATAAACCAAGACAATCAACGTGAATGAAGCAAGTAAGACAATGTTGAGGGGCCACATAATTGTTAGTGGAGAACAAAAGAAATATTACATCAATCCTTCAATATAATGGTCTGTCAGAAGCACACTATTTTTCATGAAAGCCCTCTTTCATCACCCTCTAAGGCAGACCATTAAAGCAGGTACCTTGTCCCAACCTTGTACCAACCTCCGTTTTCTTGTGCAGGGACCGGGACTTCCCTGCTGTGATAGAAGCCGGACGCGAGGGGATCGCCTTCAGACCTCAGGTTGGGGAGGACCGGGTTAGAGAGCTTCTGGAGGGGCTGGACGCGTTCAAGTCAGCGGGTCCGGATGCTCTCCACCCCAGGGTGCTGAGGGAGCTGGCTGGGGTTATTGCAGGGCCCCTGGCACGGCTCTACGAGCGATCGTGGTGCTTGGGCCAGGTGCCAGACGATTGGAAGGTAGCTAATGTGGTCCCCATCTTCAAAAAAGGGAAAAGGGAGGACCCGGGCAATTATAGGCCCGTCAGTCTTACCTCAATCCTGGGGAAACTCTTTGAGAAGATCATCAAGGAGCACATTTGTGATGGGCCGGCATCCGAGATGATGCTCAGGGGCAATCAGCATGGATTTATTAGGGGGAGATCATGTCAGACCAACCTGATTGCCTTTTATGATCAGGTCACAAAGGCCATGGATGCAGGTGTCGCGGTGGATGTAGTCTTTCTGGACTTCAGCAAGGCCTTTGACACCGTCTCTCACCCCATCCTAATTAATAAACTAGGCGACTGTGGCATAGATGCCTACACGGTCAGATGGATTGCAGATTGGCTGAAGGGTCGCACTCAGAGGGTGGTGGTGGATGGATCATACTCGACTTGGGGGGAGGTGGGTAGTGGAGTCCCTCAGGGCTCGGTCCTGGGCCCTGCGCTGTTCAATGTCTTCATCAGCGATCTTGATGTTGGGGTGGAGAGCAACCTGTTTAAATTCGCTGATGACACCAAAATTTGGGGGGAGGTGAGCACGCTAGCAGGGAGAGAGAGATTGCAGAAGGATCTGGATAGGTTACAGGGGTGGGCAGACAGGAACAGGATGCGTTTCAATACGGACAAGTGCAGGGTGCTGCACTTGGGTAGTAGGAACCAGCAGCACACTTATACGATGGGGAACTCCCTACTTGAGAGCACGGAGGCGGAAAGGGATCTTGGTGTCATTATTGACTCCAAGATGAACATGGGCCGACAATGCGAGGTCATGGTTGGCAGGGCTAACCGGACCTTGTCGTGCATCCACAGGTGCATCTCGAGTAGAGCCAGGGAGGGGATCCTCCCCCTCTATGCGACGCTGGTCAGGCCGCAGCTGGAGTATTGTGTCCAGTTCTGTGCGCCCCATTTCAGGAGGGATGTGGACAACATGGAGAGGGTCCAGAGGAGGGCCACCCGCATGATCCGGGGACAACAGGGCAGACCCTACAGTGAGAGACTGCGGGACTTGAACCTATTCAGCCTCCACAAGAGAAGGCTGAGGGGGGACCTGGTGACCGTCTATAAACTCACTAGGGGGAACCAGAAGGGTTTGGGGGAGACGCTGTTTCCCCTAGCCCCCGCTGGCATAACAAGGAGTAATGGGCACAAGTTGATGGAGAGGAGGTACAGATTGGACATCCGAAAAAACTACTTCACAGTTAGGGCGGCTAGGAGCTGGAACCAACTTCCAAGGGAGGTGGTGCTGGCCCCTACCCTGGGGATCTTTAAGAAGAGGCTGGATACTTACCTGGCTGGACTCATTTGAGTCCCGTTTTTGTTTTTAGGGTGAGTGGTTTTGTTTGTGTTTTTGGGTTGTTCTCCCGCAAGCCCTCTTTCATCACCCTCTAAGGCAGACCATAAAAGCAGGTACCTTGTCCCAACAGGTACCTAAAACCCAAGCACAATGGGTAGGAGACAATGGGCCTGTTTACATTAATTTGAAGTAGGCTTATTTTGAAGTAGGCAATTAATTTGGAGTAGGCTTACTGCACAGTAAACCTACCCAGGAGCATGTTTACATGTGCTCCTTCTTGAGAGCAGATTCGCTATCAGTGGGAGCAGCCCAGTACTGGGATGCTCCCGTCCTGCTTTGCCACCCTGCATCAGCCAGGGAGAGAGTCAGGCTCCTCCTGGGTGCTAGCCTGGGGGTTGGCAGGGAGCACAGGGCCTACCCCCATGCACATGAGGCCAGGAGTGCTCTGCTGGCTGTAGCAGCAACTATCCCTGGGCCTCATACACATCAGGAGGGGTCCTCATGTGCACAGGACCTGAAGACAGCTGCTGCTGCAGAGATCTACTCCTTGCACATGGGAACAAGCCCTGTGCCCTGCGGAGCTTCTCCTATGCAGCCCAGGGCTGGCCATCAACTTTCCCATTCTGGGGCAAGTCCCAGCCAGCTCCAGGCTCTGTGGATAGTTCTCCATGCAGACTGGGCCTGGTCAGAAACTGTCCCACTTCTAAGGCAGGTCCCAGACAGCTCTGGGCTGTGTGGAGAGTGCTTGGGGCAGCTTCGGGTGGCCAGGAACTGTTCTGGTCTGGGTCAGGTCCCAGCCACCTATGGGCTGCATGGAGAATGCTCTGTGCAACCTGGGTCTGCCCAGGAACTGTCCCATTCTGGAGAGTTCTCCACAGAGCCCAGAGCTGGCCCCAAACCGAGACAGTTCCTGACCAGTCCTTGGCTGTGTGTGGAAGTAGAGAGCTCCTGTATCCTGGCACTGCTCAGCTCCCAGCTCCTATGGGAAGACAGGAGCTGAGCAACGCTGGGATAAGGGGTGGTGGGGGAGCAGAGAGCTAGTCTGTCTTGGTGTTACTCCATTCCCAGGTCCTGGGGGGAGCTGGGTAGTGTCAGGACTGGGTAAGCTCCCCATCCCCTGTGGCCCCCTAGTGTAAGGGCTGACCAGATGTAAATGAGTTCCTGGCCAGTGTCTATACATTAGGCCTGTGTGAAGAGACTAGTATTCACTTGGGATTTGGATTCAGCCAATTTGGGGGACAGTGATTTGATTCCGTGATTCAAATCACTATCCCGAATCAATTCAGCTGAATCTGATTTGGAGATTCGGCTGCAGTGCCCAATTCTCCAAATTGGCCCCATCCCCTGCCTGCTCTCAATGGCTGCCCCACCTGCTCTCCCAGCTGCTAGCTCATTAAAAAAAAACAACGCCTCCCCCCCCACCCCAATTCACTGGCTGCTATCAGGCGGGGGATAATTCCCACTGCCCCCCACTGCCCCAAGCTGCTTGGGGGGCTCTGCCATGAGCCCCGAGTAACCCTGGGGCTGCTGCAGCAGCTGATGAGTCCAGGGGGATTTTCAGTTTTTTTTTAAAGGGCTGGGAGCTGGGGTGGGCGAGGCAGCCATGGGAGGGCTAGCACAGCAGGTGAGGGTTGGGGGGCTCATGGCAGAGCCCCCCCATGCAGCGTGGGGCAGTGGAGGGCAGCAGGGGTGAAGGGCAGCAGGGATCCCCCCCCCTCTGGCAGCAGCTGGTAAGTAGGGGCTTCTTTTTAAAGAGCCGGGACCTGGGGCCAGGCGGGACAACCGGGGGAAGTGGGGGGCTGGGAGAGTGGGCAGGGGTCAGGTGGCACTCATGGGGGTTGGCAGGCAGGGGGTGGGACCTGGCAGGGCTCTCCCCATGGTTCCCTCCTCCCTCCTCCAACCCCCTTCTGCTCCCTACTTACCAGCAGGGACTGCCTGAATCACTGAAGCTCTCTGAATCTTTTCCAATTCAATACAGAGAGCATTGAATCAGTTTGGACCTTTTAATTTGTCTCCTGATTTGACTCAGATTTGGAGATTCGACTGCTGAATCAGGCCGAATCTCCACCAAATCGAATCAGCATCTGAAGCGTCACACAGCCCTACTATACATGTGCTACTGGACAGTATGTACTGTGCAGTTAGTTTGCTACCGGTATTTACGGGTAGTAGCTACTGCCCAGTAGACTAATTTACTGCACAGTAAATGTGTGCACAGGCAGGCAGTGACACTTTACTGTGCAGTAGGTTAGTCTAGTGCACATAAAGCATGTTGTGTAGACACACCCAGTGTTTGGTATATGAGATACATAAAATACCTAGGCTCCAATTTCCAATTGCAACCAAAACAGTAGATCTAAAGTATACATATTATATCACACATAAATACTGAAATAATACTGAAAATAAAAGTATTCAGCAGTTTTCAGTATGAAGTAAAGGAAAAAATATGTTGTTCTGAACATACTAAATTCTTAATTTGAGTTATAATTTAACATGGAGGTTATTTTTTTGTCAAGGATGTGCCTTCTGTCAGTCCCATCAAAATTTGCCTTAATTATTCCAGTTTTGAGCCTCTTAAAATCTTAAGTTGTACCTGCTCATAAGAGACTTTTATGAATTTATAAACTAAAAATCTGTTTTCTGAAGAGAAAATCTGTTTTCACCAACTGTTTTCCAGCTCAGGGATTCAGGATCTGAGTAGGATTTCTCCTACAACTGCTCCTTTGAGATCCAATGGCGTGGCAAGAGGAAAAGGTGCAATTTCCCTAGGAACAAAACCTGACACCAGAGAAACTGTCTCCTATTGTAATCCTGTTGTTTACACTTTGTTGGCAAAGAGGAAAGAAAGGAAGTAGCACTAAAATGCCAAAGAACAAAGATTGGGTCTGGGGATGGGGAATGGTTCAAGAGGACTGTGATGAAGGGGCAGTCAGGTTGAAGGTGCTGGAGACAGAGAAATCAAGCTCGGGGTGGGGAAACAGGCAGAAAGAAAATTGCATATAATGTATTTTTATACAAATATGACTACTTTTGCCTTATTGTGTATTGCAGTACCACTTTTTTTTGGTTTGATAATCCTCGTAATTTTAAATAGGGTAAGATTCTGGATTTATAGTGACTTCAAAGGGGCCAGAATTTCACTCAGCCTATAGTTTTTTGTTCTATTTATTAAGAAACTGTTTGTATTTTCCCCATCCTCAGCCTCTCACTCTATATCACTGGTATAATAATTTAAAAATTAGCCAAAATGGAGAGGAAAAATGTCCACTAACATGACTACTCTCAAATCATAGTATGACGTATTAGATTATTTAGGAAGACAACCTTCACCCTGAAGTAATCTGTATGTAAATTAGACAGGTAAATTTACATAAAATGTACATAATGTACACAGTAAATTAACATAGAAGGTGGCAGCATATTTTATTTTTTATTTACTGTTTATATTCACCATGAAAAGGTATCATTACAACCAAGTTCTGGATTGGCAGCTTCTGACTATGACCATTCTAGACAGAAAAAAACTGTGTTATGTTATTTTTAATGCCTTTAAAAATGTGTAAGAAATTGATTTCAACATTCAACATACTTTGAAATAACAACCCTCAAATATGTTGCTTTGGTGCATAATTGTACATGGTTAGAAATGGAAGGCAGGCAGTTCAATCTACTTTTAAAAACATTCTACTTTCCCTAGGTCTGGAATTGACAACCTGCAGAACTTGTGCCACAAATGGTATAGCCTCTGTGTTGCACACAGCAAATGTGGTAGGAAGCAGGCAGCACAGCAGCAGATAGGCCAGGGAGCAAAAAGCAGAGCAGCAGATTGGGCAGGGGAAGGGGATTGGAATTGCACTCAGCAAGGATGTGGGATAGACTTGGAGACAAACTTGTGAAAAAGGTTGGCCCCCAACAGGTAATAGGAAAACATGGTTCAAGATACCAGATAAAGCATAAATTTTATTGCTTAAATTAGAACATTAACAATTTTGTTAAAGTTACCTCGTTATATGCAGTTTCTTCTGCTGATGTCTCTTAAGTCTCTTGGCCCCTGGAGCAAGTTCAAAATATTACATTAATCTTAGAGTACTTGACCTGATTAGCCCAAGTCCTACTAGAACAGCTATTCCTTGTCACCACCTACAAAGCATTATTTACACTTACAGCAGTCAGAGAAGATTTAAGTTTTGAAGCTACTATAGACATTGTCAGGGAGCAGCTAATTGAGGGATTCTGGTTGACAGGTAATCTTTCATTAACCTTAACCCTTGCAACATGTCAGATTCTGTCATCCAGTGCACCTGGGACAACAGCCAATGGCTGGAATCATTCTGGATGACCCAGACCATGGTCCAGGAGCTAGTCTAGCAGTTCATCCTACACTTCGAGTGCTAGACCACCATCATGTACTTGCCCCTCCCTGCAGAGATCTGGGTGGGCATCACCTTCCTCCTGCTCACTACCCCTGCCAGCCTGTGGTACATTAGCCACCTGTTCAGGGTAGGCAAGGCGACCACCAGGGAGGCCATCCTGGAGGTCTGTGGTGCCCTCCAGGATGTGCTAGGCCACAACATGTTCTTGGTTGCCAACCCCCCGGAGGTGGTGGTGGGTTTTCAAGCCCTCAGTTTCCCACAGTGCATCAGGGCCATAGATGGAACACACATCCCTGTCACCTGCCTGTCCCACTACAGCTGGTGGGGCTTCCACTCTGTGGTACTGCAGGCTGTGATGGACTGCAGATGTGCCCTCACAAACATCTGCACCAGCTGGGCTGGCAGCACCCACGATGCCCATATTTTCCAGAACTCTGCTCTGCCAGCCCTGGTGGAAAGCAGTTGCTTTATGCCAACTGTTCCAGACCTGCAGCTGGGTGACATGACTGTCCCTTCTCATTAGTGATGCCACATACCCACTGCTGCCATGGCTCATGCACCCTACACTAGCCGACTCAACCCATGGCAGGCACACATCAACAGGTGCCTGGGGTGGAGCTATGTGGTTAAGTGTGCCTTTGAGCACTGCAAGGGACACTGGTACACCCTCACCACCCACCTTGAGTTTTCTAAGCCCAACATCCCCAAGGTCATAGCCACAGCTTGTGTGCTGCACAACATCTGCGAGGCCTGGTGGGCACTCTTCTGCAAGGAGGAGGCATTGCGGGTAGAGGATACCTGGCACTGGGAGCACCACCTGTGGTGGCAGTGCCAATGATGGCCATCCCTTATCTGCCTCCCTGGCCCTGGGTGAGCTACACACCTGGCAGTGGGGACCAGGGCACTGTGTGCAGAAGACGCTGGTGGACACCTCCTCCTCTGTGCCCCACAGTGGGGCACCTGACCGGCTGCCCATGGATCCCAGGCCCACAGTGCACCCCAAAGACCACATGCACTGTAGACAGTTTCCAAACACCAATCTTTATTTTTCTCCAGAAGACAGCAACATTTTCCTCCCTCCCCAACAACTGACCCCACCCCTAACCACAATGTACACCACCAGTAAATTACCCTTTTCCCTGTGAACTTATTTACATTGGTGCATGGACAACTGTCAGGGGGGCATGGGTGGAGGCATCTATGGTACGAATCCCAGGGAGAAGTGCCCAGCATCTCAGCCTCTGGCTACACCACTGTGGGTGTGGATGCTGTGGCAAAACCAGCGGGCTGGGGATGGCCCCGGGGCAAAGCAGGGAGCAGTCCAGCCCGCTCAGCACACTTTCCCTCCTCCTCCATGAGGAGGGCCTGCATGCAGAGCTGACTCAGCTGTGGCCAGCTCCCACTTAGGGGCTGCAAGGAGGTGGGGTGAGCAGCAGGTGGCAGCCCAGGGCCTCAGGTGGCTTTCAGAGGCCAGGAGGGGCTAGGGCCAGGGGCCAGGCATTGGCCAGAGAGGCTCTTTGTGAGAGTTTGTAACATTTCAGAGATAACATACATTGTACTGAGGGGCTGTGAACTGCCCAGCCTGTTTGGGGGTTGTGCACGCACAGGTGTCCAGGGACCATGGTAAGTTGGATGGGTGGGCCCTTCCACAGGTGTCTACCAGCTGAGCCCTCCACCCCCAATCCCACAGCGGGGCCAGGCCAGGAATAGCTTCTGCCAGCAGCTGGCATGGTGGCTGTGGACCAACTCCTTGCACTTCTCCTGCCTACAGGCCAAGCAGGTTGTTCCCATGCTGCTGGGCCCATAGTACCTAGGTTTTGGGGGTGAGGGGCTCCAACTTGGCTGGGACACAGAGCTGGTGATGACTCCCCTCTCCCTGGTAGCCCTCTCTGGAGAGGCACCATGGGCCAGGGCCCCCATCACACATGGCCTGTGCTCCTAGCATGCCCCTGGGCAGAGTCCACTAGGCATGCCATGATGAGCTGTTTGAGTACACCAACGGGTGCCTGACCCACTATGCCTTGCTGCTGCTGATTGCCATGGTGCCCCAGACACAGCTGAGAATATGGCTCAGGACCCTGAGCTTTGACAGAGCCTCAGGCAAGTCTGTACTTCCCTACAATGTGTGCCACTGCCTGAAGTGTTATCACTGCCTACACTGTGAGTGACCCCCACAGATGAGGAGAAGATCGCCGCTACCATCGATGAGTTTCTCTGCATATAACAGGCCCCTGGCTGCCTAGCTGGAAGGCTGCTGACTACTCATAGTTTCTACGGTCGGAAGGGACCTGAACAGATCATCAAGTCCAACCCCCTGCCCTGGGTAGGAATGAGTGCTGGGATCATAATACCCTGGCCAGATAGCTATCCAACCTCCTCTTGAAGACCCCCACAGTAGGGGAGAGCACCACCCCCCTTGCGATCCCATTCCAGAACCTGACAGCCCTAACTGTAAAGTAATGCCTCCTTATATCAAGCTTGAAACTACTCTCTATCAATTTCTGGCTGTTATTCCTTGTTATCCCAGGTAGTGCCTAGGGGAACAGAGCCTCACCTGTTTTTCGCTGGTCCCCCCTGGTGAGTTTACAGACAGCCACCAGATCCCCTCTCAGTCTTCTCTTGTGGAGGCTGAATAGATTCAGGCCCTTTAGTCTATCTTTGTAGGGCCTGGCCTGCTGCCCCCTGACCATGTGAGTGACCCTCCTCTGGACTCTCTCAAGGTTAGCCACATCGCTCTTGAAGTGCGGCACCCAGAACTGGATGCAGTACTCCAGCTACGGCCTGACCAGCACTGCATAGAGGGGAAGGATCACCTCCCTGGACCTGCTTGTGATGCATGACAAGGTGCCATTAGCCTTACTGCCCACTTCCTCACATTGGCAGCTCATGTCCATCCTGGACTCAACAATGACTCCAAGATCCCTTTTGGTCACTGTGTTGTTGAGAAGGGTGTTCCCCAACCTACAGATATGTTGCATGTTCCTTCGCCCTAGATGCAGCACCTTGCACTTGTCTGCATTGAATTCCATTCTATTCTCATCCACCCACCTCTGTAACCTGTCTAGATCTAGTTGGATTCTGTCCCTCCCCTCCAGTGTGCCCACTTCTCCCCACATCTTTGTCACCACTGAATTTGGACGGTGTGCTTTCTACACCCACCTCCAAGTTGCTGATAAAGACCTTGAATAGCACAGACCCAAGGTCTGTCCTGAACTACCTCCCCACTTCCAGCCTGTTCTTGGGGAAACTCCAGCTGGTGTGGGGGAGCTCGACCAGCCAGGGCAGGGAGGGAAGGGGAGATGAAGGGATGAGGGCCTCCCACTGCCCCCATGCAGGGCCCCTGGCTCCAGGTGTGCAGCCCAGGGGCAGGCAGATGAATTGGTATGGGCACAGGTGGCCATGGTACCCCCTTCCCAACTCAGCCCTCCTCCCTGTGTGGGGCTTACCAGATGGATGTGGCAGGTGTTCCCAGCAGTCAGACTCAGCTGGCTGTAGCTGTGGTGATGTACCCCTCAATACAGTGCATGTTCTCTCTAAAATGTTGCAAACTGTCGAAAGGAGCCTCTCTGTCTTTGCTCTGCAGGTCCAGCAGCTGCACATGGGGGAGAACCACCAGCTACTGGCAGAGATGTGGGTGCAAGGATGCTGCTACTGTTGACCAGCATCCTCTGCATGCACTGCCTCTGCTGGACCCAGGACTGAACTCTGCTGCTGGCCCACTGCCTGTGGTGTCCCGGGGTGTAGAGGCACAGTGCCTGGCCACCTGGGCAATGGCTCCCTTCAGGAAGGAGCTGGAGGTGTTCACTGCTGGGGCCATCCCTGGCTTGTCCTCCTCTCTTGGGGCCCACTGCCAGAATAGCCAGGACACGTGGTGGCCTGGGATGCCCGAGCTGCCAAGTGAGGTCACAGCCAGCACCCTGGTTCTGGTGCCCCAAGGGGCCCTTTCCCACTGAGTCCTCCTCCTCACTGGGCCATGGCACAGGCTCTGGCAGCCTACCTGTGCTGGAATATATGTGGTGGGCCTTACCACAGTCCCTTGGGGTCAGGATCTAGTCCAACTACCCCATAAAGGGCATGGACCTGCCCCAACCGATGAGTGTGGTGCATGACTCATACCCATTGGGCCTGCAGGACCTTGACTTTCATGCGGCACTGGTGTTCAGAACATTGGTGGCCATGCTTTTGCATGCAGTCCAACATGGCTGCACAGATGAGTGCATTTGCCTTGGTAACCCAGTCAAACAGCTACTGGACCTGCATGGGACCCCAGATCGCGATGAGGGCTGTGGTCTCTTGCTCTGTCCAGTTGGGGCCCCAGGGTGCTGCCTCTGGCATCAGGGAAGCTGCCAGGGCCCTTGGGTGGGGAGAGGGGAGGGTCAGTCCAGGGCTTCAGGTGCCAGCATTGTCTGGCATGCGCACTCAGAGGAGGGGCATGGAGCCCATGAGGCAGACTCTGTGAATGTGGAGTCCTGGGGGCAAAGCCAGGGTCCGCAGGGCCCAGCACATGCTCACAGCACCAGAGCATGTAGCCCATAGGTTAAGCAGCTGCTGCCACAGCCCCAGGGATCAGGCCAGAGGTCCAGAAGCCAGTACCAGGAAGCTGAAGAGCTGTCCATTCCACATGGCTGGAGAAGCTGCCAGCCATGTGGCTCTGCCCCAAGGAGGAGCCTTCCCCACTGTTGATGTGGCTGATTGGGTACAGCTTGTGCTCGACATGTTGTTATCTAGTACCTGTATGTGTTGGTACTAGCAAATGGCGCATTAGACTAATTTAATGTACAGTAAGTGCCGCACACGTGTAAACAGTGATACTTTACTATGCATTGGATTAGTCTAATGTGCAGTAAAACATCTCATGTAGATACACCCAGTAGGGATAAAACACTCTGTTTGGGTCAAAATCACATTGGGGAAGCATACCAAGCAAACAGGAAGCAGTTCCATTTTAGACTTGGTTCTGGTAAGTGGGGACATTATAAAAAAGCTGGCTATAGAAAATAACTTGGACTATCACAAATCAATTCAGTTTAAATTAATCAAAAGAATAAAAATATATACTACTGTAACTAAGGTTTTCAATTTCAAAAAGATCAAACTTTCAGAAATTAAAAAGGATTATTTAGTGAAGTAAATTGGGTTGAAGAGTTCACTGACTTGCTGTCACAGGATGGGGTCCTCAAGGATTGACAGTGTTGTTCTAAGGTCCCCTCGACCATGCCAATTGGGTCTGCTGGGTACCCTCAGTTCTCACCTGCCACATCTTTGATGGAAATATAAAAATAGGGAGGCTGCCTTTAAGTCCTCTTGGACACGGTTTGACGGACTCTCTGAACCCCATGGGTTCCCGGATCCCTTGTGGGTCCCATTTCACAATGGGTGTTTTGGGGCCACCCTAGCCTGGCTCCAACCACCCCTTTACCATGCCCCAAGCCTCGCAGATGGTACTGGCATTGTCTTGCCTAGGCATTGCTATGGTTCGGCCCCTTGTCCTCGCCAGGCTCTCCGCAGCCCTGTCTCTGCGCCCTTCTGGCGCCAGAGTCTGTGCACCCCAAATGCCATGCCCTCTCTGGCACCGGGGTCCCCATGCTGCAGTGGGCCCTCAATGAGGTCTCCTCCTCCCCCAGATAGCCTCACCCAAGCCACCAGTCTTATACAACAACAAACAACACCTCACCCCCCCCCCCCCCCCCCCCCGGGCTCTAACATAACACAAGCTACATAAAGTGTGCTCGGCCCCTTTACATTACCCAGAGCAGAACTTAGTCAGTCCTCTTCCCTTCACTTGCTCTAGGAGGACTCCTTCTCCCTTGGCCACCAGCAGAGAACTGCCTCCTAATCCCCGTCCTGGGGTTTATATGGGCCCAAGGCCCTGCCCCTTCCGGCCAGCTGACCAGGTGAAGGTGCAGGCTCATTTCCTCATTAGCTGGTTGCCACGGCAACCTGCACCTGGGGTCCTGTCTGGCTCTTTGGGCTGTCCCCAGGCAGTTTCTGCTCCTTTAGGAGCAGGCACCTAAGTGTCTGCAACACTTGCACACAAAAGAGCCTTGAAATTTATTTAAATCAAAGGCACAAAAGCTATCTGGGACTTGTAATCCAAGTAAGTGGAAAATACTAGGAAGGGCTTTAGACCTAACTATATAAATAACAAGCAAAAAGAAAAATATATACATATGTATAAGCAGGGTGCCTATTAGGGGTATACAAATCAGGCCCTATTCCATTTGGATTTGGATTCAGCCCGAATCAGGGAAAGTGATTTGATTAATTGATTTGGATCGCTGTCCCTGATTTGATTTGGCTGAATCCGATTCTGAAGATTTGATGCTGATTTGGAAAAAAATCAGCGATTTGGCCACAGACACCACTTTAAAAGTTTTTTTCTACATACCTGGAGGTAGCAGGCATGACTTCTGAATGCTGCAATGCTGGAAAGCATGGTGCATCCCACAGGAGTGCGGGGGACCCTCCATGTGCTTGGCGGTGAACCTGGAAGTGGACCGGAACTACTTCCGGTCCACTTCTGGGTCTGTCAGGGAGTGTGGTGCCCCACCTCCCTCCTCCTAGAGCTCAGCAATTGGCCGCAGGGGCCCCCCCCCGGTGCCCCCCCCCATGCCCAGGAGGCACCAGTCACTGAGCCAAGGGGGACACAGGAGAGGCCCCCCTGTGTGCTCCCTGGCGGAACCGTAAATGGATCAGAAGTGCTTCTGGTCCACTTCCAGGTCTGCTGCTGAGCACACTGGGAAGGCCCCTACACTTCTCTGGGACACTCCATGTGCCCCAGCATCATAGTGATCACAAGCTCCTGCTACCTAGAGGTATGTAGAAAAAACATTTAAAGCTGTGTCTATGTCCAAATCTCTGAATCTTTCCGAATCTCTCCAAATCTATTCGGAGGGCTCCAACTTGATTTGGAGAGATTAAAGGGTCTCCAGATTCGATTCAGATTCAGAGATTTGGCCACAGAATTGGGCCAAATCTCTGCCAAATTGAATCAGGGACTGAAGCTTTGCACAGCTCTAGTGCCTAGACGTGTACACCAAGGCTGCTCTGATGCGCTGTAATTACTGCATTCCAGCAGACTCCAACATCACATGCATCAGCATCCCCACACTGAAAAATGGTGCCTGGGGCACTTTAACTAAAGCTCATTCTACAAGCTTTAGTTAAAGTTTCCCCAGAGCCATTTTTCAGTGTGGGGATGCTGATACACATGATGCTCCAGGCACTTTAATTAGAGCAGCTCTTGGAGCCGCTCTAATTAAAGCACCATCCCCACCCACCTCCTGGAGCATGTGTGTAAATGTCCACAGAGCCCAAATGGAATAGAAAGGAGAATTGATTAGCAAAGATGGCTGCATCTTAGAGGTCAAGAATTATAGGGATAAAGGAAGACCTTCCAAAGGAAATTAAAACAAATACAACTAAAAGTTCATTAACCCATATAAATTGAAAGTCAATGATGAAAGAAGTTGGACCCTAGTCCAGCAAGGATGGGATAGAGACTAAATGAAATGTACATATAGTCCAAAAACTACATTCATACTTTGCTTCAGTTTTCAGTAAGGTATAATGATACCAAATATAAAAGGGAAGGGAAAGGAGCTAATGGGAATGAGGGTATAGAAATAGAAATGACCTTATTTATTCAAATCCAATATGAATTCCTCCCCCACATTTAACATGGGAATAGCCCCTCATCTTGTATTTCAGTACAAGATGCGGGGGGGGAGGGAGGGGAGGAGTCTGCTGCAGCTCCAGCTCTGGCTCCCACCTGGTCTTGGGCTCAGAGTTGGAGCTGTAGCTGCTGCCACCCCCACCACCTCTGCCGCCCCTGGCACCCCACCACCACTTCTGCCTCCCTTACCCCTGCATTACTTACCACTCTAGCTTTGTCACCAGCCCCACTCCAGCCTGGGGTACAAAGCACATGTTGGCTCTGGTCTCAGCCCAGTCACATTCCAGCTCTGGCTTCAGGCCAGGACTACCACCACAGCAACTGTTGCTGCATGGCCTTCAAGTTGGGGCCAAAGCCAGCATATGCTCCATATCCAAGAATGGAGTAGTGCTGGAGTTAGATCCAGAGAGTAAGTGGTGGGGTGGGGGAGGAGGCAGAAGCAGCAGCAGGGCAGAGGCAGGCACTAGGGAGAGAAGCAGGAGTGGGGGAAGTGGTAGGAGGGTAGATACCAGAGGGTCCAGGTACTGCAGGAGGGCAAGATGCCAGGGGGTGCAGGAATGGGGGGGCGGGGGGCAGGCAGAAGAAGCAGGAGGTGCTGGGGGACTATGCACTGGGGACTGGGGCTGGCACCATGTTGGAGGCAAGTTGTGAGAGGGACAGGTGGCAAGGGGAAAGCATCAGGTCCTTTGATTCCCCTGCCACCTGTTCCCCCTGCCCCACCAGTACCTACCCTATTATCGCTGCTTTCTCCACTCCAGCAGTGGAGGGTATAATTTAAGATGACCCTTCAAAAATTAGATTCTTTACATGTAAAATTATAAGAATTTCATAAACTTTCCTTGTAAAGAATCAAAATTACTGGGGGGTTATCCTAAATTCAAAGTTGTTTTGAATTCAGGTAGGTACTACACATTAGGGTTGGGTATTTGACCAGTCAGTTAAAGTTTAGTCAATTGACCAGTCAAATATCAGTCAAAAATTGTAAAAAGTAAGCAATAGGTCTAAATAATACACTGAAAAAACACAAATTTTCCATTAAGAATGTGTCAAAAAAATTAAACAATCATATTTCTGTCAGGAAAACTACAAAAAACATGTAGGGGTTTTTTTGTACAATTGCTATAATCCTTAGCTGGTCAAAAATATGCAGCCAATTGACTGGTCAGTTGACAGTATTTGAGTGGTCAATTGACTGGCTTACCAGCCCTACTACACATCAAAGATTAAAGCAAAGCTCTTGAAAGCCAGATATTTCAAGTTATATAGTCTGTCTGTGACTTAAAAAAAGCCTTTGATAAGGAGAGGCTCTTAATGAAGTTAGGTAGTCATGAGATTACAGATAAGGTTCATCAGTAGATCAGAAATTGGTTTAAAGATAGGAAACAAAGAGTGAATATAAACGGTCAGTTTTTTGGGATGGAAAGAAGTAAACAGCAGGGTTCCTCAGGGATCTAAATTGAGACCAGTGCTGTTTAACATATTCATAAATGATCTGGAAAAGGAGGTAAGTAATAAGGTGGCCAAATTTGAACATGACACAAAATTATTTCAAGTGTTAAGTGGTAAAGACCAAGGCAGTCTGAGAGGAAGGACCTGGCACTATTGAGTAAATGGACAACTAAATGACAGATGAAATTCAATGTAGATGAGTGTAAAGTGATGCACATGGGCAAAAATAACCCAAACTATACGTACACTATAATGAGCTCTACATTAGTTCATTACGGGGGCACAGAAGGGAATTGGTGAATTGGTTTTGGCAACCAAATTGGTTGCCAAATTGGTTTTGGCAATTGGTTATCCATTGGTTAAATGGATGGTTCAATTCAATTGCCATCCATTTGGTTATCCACCAATAGAGGAATTGATGAATTGTGGCATCAGCTGTTCCCGGCGAGGGGAACAGCGGCGAGAGGGACAAGGTCTAGCCATTCTAACCAGCCATATCGGCCGCTGTGGGAAGATTTAAAAACACCAGTGGAGCAGGGAGAGGGGGGAGAGCCAGAGAGAGAGAGCACGGGCTGGCAGCTTGTGTGGCGAGCTCTGGCACAGGAAGGAGAGGACCCAGCCTGCGAGACTCTAGCAGGCAGCCCAGGGAAGGGCTTTAAACCTTCTGCGGGAGGCAGAGCAGGAGGCAGACAAGGAGTGCAAGCAGAGGCACTTTCTCAGCCACCTGAAGTGGCTTACACTCAAGAGGCAAGGGAGCTCCCTGCTTGTGGTAGGGGAGAGGAAACAGCTGAGGATCCGAGACGGAGCTGGAATAAGGGGGATAACCCTGCAGCTCCTCCTGACTTGGAGGAATATTTTCTATAAAAAAGAAAAAAAGAAAAAAGAGAAATCTCTCCAAGAAGGGAGGGAGAGTGACCGGAACTCGGAGAACCGGTCTGAGGCTGTCATACGAGGCCAGGAGACATCTATAACACATCACCCAGCAGCTGGCACGTGGACGGGGTGTAGGGGAGGCGGGGCCCCGTGGAACACCGTGTCAGACGACCATGAGTACCACCGTCTATCGGGAGGCCCATCCAAGATAAGATCTCCACTGTAGACCACTCTTAAAGTGCGTTTAACATCCAAGTCATGGCAGACGAGTTGAGGGGAGGGGCAACACCCCGATAGACTGGGCGGCGAGAGGGGCGCAAGTCCCACAGGTAGGTAAAGAACTGGTTCAAGGACAGATGACAACTGGTACTGTTGAAAGGCTAGGAAGATGTTACAAATGGGATTCCTCTTGAATTAGTCTTGAAACTAATGTTAAAATTTTTCATTAAAGATCTTGATACAAGAAGTAGGACTACATTAAGACAATATGCTGTTGACAAAGTTGGAAGTCACTGTTAATATAGAGGAAGATTAGAATGTCATACAGGAAGTACTGGGTGACATTGAGGACTGGAAATCTTAACAAGGGTTGAAATTTAATATTACAAACTTAAGGTCACTTAGGGACTAATAAGAATATCTGCTAAAAGCTTGGAACTTATCATTTGGAAATAGGAGGAGAATGAGCCAGGTGTACTAGTTGATTGCAGGATGACTGTGAACCAAATGTAAAGCAGACTGGAAAAAAGCAAATGGGACCTTTGGATACATCAGGCAAGGTATTTCCAGTAGATTCAGAGATTCATAGATGCTAGGGTCAGAAGGGACCTCAGTGGATCATCAAGTCCAATCCCTTGCCAGTGGCAGGAAAAAATGCTGGAGATAGGGAAGTATTAAGCCTATTGCACAAGGGCTTCATAAACCTTCCTGTTGTATATTGTGTATAATGTTGATTACTCATGTTCAAAAAAGATTAATTCAAACTGGAGCTGGTGAGCAGAAGGGCTACTAAGATGATCATTGATCAGGAGTGTGGAGAGGGCTAAAAGACCTTGGCTTATAAAGCCTAGCAAAACAAAGGCTGACAGAGGATATGATTGCTCTCTATAAATGTAACAAAGTGGGTATATACTGGGGAAGGAAAAGAACTATTTCAATTAAAGAAGAACGCTGGCACAAGAAAAAATAGATATAAACAGGTAAAAAAATTAATTTAGTCTGGGAATCAGAAGTGTTCTAATTATCAGAGGACTGAGGTACCAGAACAGGCTTCCAATGGGAACAAAAAATCTACCTAATTTTAGGATGGAACTTGCATGAAACTGGTTGTATGAATGCGGTTTTGTGATGTGGTTGCCTGTAACAGAAGGGGACTAAACCTGATAACCCAGAAGGTCGTTTCCAGTCCTATGTTCCTAAGGTAGAAAGGTCTTTTAGGATGCTACAAGATCCCTCCCTACAAAATTAGGAGGGTCTGTTTTTATGTTATTCCAACTAGTTTTTAGGAGGGGAAAGAAACCATGTGTGGTTTTAAATAAACTCAGATGTCCAAAAAAGAGAATGGAAGTATCACTATGCCTGACTTCAAAAATTAGTTTGGGGCAACCCAATTAGAATATACCCTATACTGGGCCCAGAAGCCAATAATCACTTTATTTGGAAAATGACTCATGTGACTGACCTTCAATGCATATACCTGGGCAGGAATTTTTGGAGGAGTGGAGGCTCAAAATCTAGTAGAAGATTAGAAAATATTTCCAAAGACAGTATAAAATTTCATGAGTACAATCAATTGCAGGTCTGGACTTTTCAGAGGGACTGATTCTATATTCCAAAATGTGAGCCTAAAAGATATTTCAATATGCAAAGAATTCTCAAATAGCTCCTCTCTCTTACCTATAGCAAAAAGGAGCATCAGACAAAAACTGTGGCTGCACTTTCTGCAGCTCAGAAGTTATGTTTGTAAATGCCTAAACGCTAACAAAGATTTATGGAACTACATGATATTGAGAGGTCGATATTAAGGACCACTAAAACAAAAATATTTATATAGGTAGCCTATAAAATAGTAATGAACACCATGTAGGAAACTTTGTAAGCACCTTCATACTTTCAAATAAAGATTTTAACATAGGAAGTGTATGTAAGTAGCCTTCTAAACCTGCAAAAGAAATCTGTAGCATTTCCAGAAATAATGTGTAGAAGCTCAGTTTTTACATTCCATAGCTGCATTACTACTTCAGGCTTATTTGACAAAAACTACAGGAAAATAATATAGTATTTACAAATTACAAGAACCTCACTATGTTACATATATTCATGTCAATTAACAGAAGTTACAGCAGCAGAAGTAATAAACATAGTAAATGCCATGTTAAAAGTTGCTGTACCTAAAATACCATAGGCATGTATTTTTTCTCATTGACATATTAAAACTTTATAAAATACTTATTAAAGTTCTCCTGACAGAATGAATAAATCAAGCAAGACTGCAGCCGGCTGCATGGCTGATAACAGCAAACCCAACACAAAGATTTGCCCAGTTAAAAAGAAACTGAGAAACAATTCCAAACCAAATTACAGAAACCTAGTATTTTATTTCTATTTCTTTTTGATACTGTTGAATACTGTACCCAGTTTTAATGTCCATGCCTTACAAAGGATATCAAAATACTGAAAAGGATTTAGAAAAGAGATTCAAGAATGATCTGAAGTCTGAAAAATCTATTGCTCAGGGAGAAAGATTTAGGAAGCTCAGTCTATTTAGCTTTATCAAAGAGGAGGCTAAGATGTGACTTGATCAGACTATTTAGGCAGCTACATAAAGAGATTTCTGAAAACTCTTTAATCTGGCAGACAAGCACATTACAAGATCAAATGTCTGTTCAGACTGGAAATAAGGTGTAATTATTTTAACTAGGGGATTAATGAATCAACAGTACAATTTACCAAGGGATATGGTATTCTCCATCTTCTGAAGTCTTTAACTCAAGATTGGATGTCTTTCTAAAATATATTCTCTAGCTCATCCAGAATTTACAGGCTTCAGGCAAAAAAAATTGTGAGAAATTCTATATGCTTAGATGCATATTTGTTATTGAAAAGGAAGACATGTTTATATGCATATTCTTATGTTATTAATAAAAATGGTTTTAAAAATTGCATTACCTGCTACTTCATGCTTTTTAAAATATTAAATACATTGTATTGGGTGGGAGGAAGCAAAAGTTTAAGAGATTCTGAAAACATTTTTGGTGACTAATTTTTTGCATTCCTTTACCTATGAAGTCAGAGTTCAACTAAATACTAGCCAGAGGGAGAAAGTTCTGATAGTGATATAAAGCAGTCCCTATATATGGAAGAATTATGACACTAGCTTGGTTTCTTAGGACCTTTCAAAGAAAAAATTAGGTACTATAGCTCTTGGGAAACTGAAGATCTTCCTCTTCTTACACTATAACGCTCTCATACCTAAACTTGATGAGCCATGGACCAGTAATTTTAGCCTTTATTGCCAGCACTGACACAGGATTGAATATTATTTTCCCAGGTCTCAAACAATGAAGAAAAACATCTACATCTTGTGTGTAAGTAGAACCACGGAACCAAATTCTTATGTGGTTGGTTATTGTTGAATTTTTGTTGTTTTTTTAATTTTCACCAGATGTTTGAGGGTGCGATTATAGGTTAGAGGTAGCAGGTGCCAATTCTAAGGAATTTTAGTCTATGTTAAGGTTAACTAGTGCTAGCGATCAGTCACTTTAATGTCCTATCAAGTATGCGCTGCTCAGACCCAAGACTAGAGGACTGGTGAGCAGAGATGTGGCTTGGGGCTGTAAGTCTGTTCTATGCCTGATCTGCTTGCCGGCTCTCTAACCACAGTATTAGGCCAGGGAGAACAGGGACAAACCTCCTCCTCCTCCTCGCCCCGTGCTGCTTAGATCACATTCTCTGCCCCCCAAAATCTCCCTGATGTTCCTATCAGCCCCTGGATCCCCCCCTCCACCCCTGGATTACCCCCCTACATTTGATGGGGCCTTACCTCCGATCACCTTCTTGCAGCACCAATCAGCCTGAGAGCAGTAGCGGCAGTGGTGGTGGTGTTTCCATCCCTGCCTTCTCCCTAGCTCTCTGCAGTCTGTGCTTCTCCCCACACACCTAGATCCAGCCCCCGCTGGGGCCACACAGCTGGCTGGTATTTCCTTGCCTCCACCTCCTCTCCCTCCCTTTGTCCCTCCCTCTTT
>NW_005842522.1:1125417-1132417 GCF_000455745.1 Alligator sinensis
CTCCTTCCCCTTCCCTTCAGTTGCAGGGGCTGGATCTATATGCACAAGGGCAGTGTGGTCTGTAGGGACCCCAGGAGTATTATGGAGGGGAAACCCCTCCACCAGCATTCTCACCACTCTCGGGCTAATCAGGGCAGTGGGGGGTGGAGAGGTGATGGGGAGCAGAGGAGGCAATTGAGGTGGCGGGGGAGTGATCTGGGGATGCAGGGGCAATTTGGGGGTTAGGGGAAATTTGGAGGGCAGAGGAAGCAGAAGCTCAGCATCTGCCCATTAACCCACCCACCGTCTTCCCCCTCCAGTCCTGCTCCTCTTCATCCCATCCCCTTTCCCCCCTCTCCCTGGATCCCCTACTCCCCTTCACCCCTTTTTCTTCCTTCCCCACTCGCTCCATCCCCATCAGCTTGTTACCTGGCTGTTCTCAACTATCAGTCCAGGGTCATAGAGTCTTGGATGACAGCTAGCCCACCTGGGAGTAGTGCCTCCTGGGATACTGGAGGATTGCAAATTTGTGATTTTATCTCAGATAAATACAAATGAAGTTAACTTAATTTGAGCTAGGTAGCACACACAAAGATAATCCTGGCCCAAAGTGGTATAACTTTAAAATGCCTAGAGGGCACTGAGCAATTCTTAATGAGCCTTAGTATGTGATCATTCAAGTCTTAAGTGCTCTTAACATGGTCTAACTATAATGTCTAATCTCACCCTTAGGGCATAACAGTTCTCCTTTCACTTGGCTCATACTGTTCATGATTTTATAGACCTCTATCATATTACCCCCCCGCCTTCCCTCCCCCCTCCAGTCTTCTCCTTTTCCAGTTGAAGGGCCTTTATAGTCTTTCCTGGTGTGGCAACTGCTCCATGCCCTTGATCATTTTGGTTGCCCATCTCTGTACCCTATCTAATTCTACTGCATCTATTTTTATATGTGGGGATCAGAACTGTACACAATATTCAAGATTTGGAAGCACCGTGGATTTATACTCTATGTAATGCTTCCAGATTATGAACACCTATGGCAGGGGCAGGCAATTATTTCAGGTGGAGGGCCACTTGATGAGTTTTGGTGAGCTGTTGAGGGCCGCATGGGTAGCCCTGCCCCTTCAGTTGCCCCACCCCCTGGTCGCCATCTTGGGACTGGGAGTCCTGTCCCCCCGCCCCTGACCCTTGCCACCGGAAGTACTCCTTTTGGAGAGGTGGCCTTGGAACCGAAAGTTACACCCTGTCATATGGTCTGTGTCATATGACTCACCCACCCAACACCAAATTGCCCTGCTTGCCATATCTGTCCCAGAATCCTCTGCCCTCATCACACAATCCCTGACATCAGAAGGTGTACCCCTTGCCTGGGAAACACGGCCCAACACCATGGCCCACCCTCACGGTACATGGCCTGCTCCTGGGGCCCCAAGAGTTCTGCCCTATGGACCATGAGGCACAGGCACAACTTACCAGGTAGCAAGGGGTTGTGACCCCTCTAACATCCTGCCCCAGCAGTGGGGTTTCAGGGGCATCAGACCTCCCACAGAATGGAGCCAAACCAGTTGAGTGAAGGGCTGCACACACAAAATCTTTCAGAACAAATCATTTTTAAAAGGTATAGAGAAAGTATTGTAACCCAGGCGGTACTCCAAAAGGTACCCCCTCTCCAATTGAAGGGATCAAAGCAGGTGCAGAAGCACTGTGGGAGGTGTAGGGACTTTCCTCCCCCTATAGAGCAGAGCCAGACCACCACTGGGGACTTAACCATATACCTTTTAATGAGGGAACAATACTGGGAACATAACAGGCATAATCAGGGGGTATAGTGGACACTACAACGCCCCAAGGGGGCAGGATTCAACAAAGCTTAGACACTTACAACCGTTGACAAAAGACAGGGTTAACAAAATATAAAACACAAACAGCAGAGTAAACAATACTGGTTGGGGAAATATAAAAAGGCACAAAATACAAAATGTCAAAGGACAAAGAAATATAGGGCCTAGGTACCTGGAAGGGGAGAAAGGGGGAAAACACAATGGCCCCTTTCCACTTCAAGAGGAATTTCTACTTGTTAGTTCACTCACCCCAAATCACCAAAACTGGGACTTGAACTCAGAGCTCCTGCATGATAGGCAGAAACATAGCCACACAGCCACCAGTGTTGGTACTGCTCCAAGATGCTAGGGGTCTTGACCTTCCTGGAGCCCCAGCCTCACGTCAAGCTGCCTGGTCTCTGATTGGAGGAGCTGGAAGCTGAGCTGGGAACCTCTCCAGTCGCTGCTGAGATCCTTGCTGGAGCAGGGAAGTCTCTCCTGCCGGCCACACGCCATGCTGCTGAGGATCCAACTGCTGCCTGCAGGTCCTGCTCCTTCAGGCTCTTCTGGGGCAACTGCTTCCGCCCCGCTGGCTCAGCTCTTGCCAGCTCTTTGAAGCTCGTTCCTCGTGGTCCCTCACTGGTCTCCCCCTGAGTCAGCCGTGCTGCCCCTTTTATCCCCCTCCAGGTGACCCAAGGGGCCAATCAGGGGATATGAGGGGTGAGTCTCTGGGGCCTGATTGGTGAGGAAAGGGAATTCCAAGTCCTCCAATCATCTTTTGCCCTTTCAAAACCCCTGGGCTAGGTCACTACCAGTCAGCCCATCACAGTATCATATACTAAAAATCAAACATCTACTATAACAGATTTTAATTTTATTAAAAAAAATAATTTGAGTAGTGATGAACTTAATGTAAGTTAAGTTATTTATATTATGGTTGTATGTTTGTCATGTTGTTTTCGGGAGCATTACGCATCAAAAGGATAAACATGGGCACTTCTGCTGGCCAGTGCAGACCCGGCTGGGCTCCTCTCATTTCCAGCAGCACATGGGAAGCCCACTTCAGCTGCATGCCACTTCTGGCCAGTGCAAACCCAGCCAGAAATCTATCAAAGACAGAAATACCCAATTACTGGTGGGGGCACATTTCTCACAGGAGGGCCACACCCCCTCCAATCTCTCAGTCCTGATCCTCAAGGGAAACTTACACAACACTCCCCAGAGACGAGCCTATGAGCTCCATTTCATCAACCTCCTGGATACTAGAGATCAGGGACTAAACATAGACATTGGATTTTTGATACATTATAATCTGCCTGGCACCTGACTCCCCAGCCCAGCCCAGCCCAGCCCCTGGCTTGTTTACTTTTCATTCCATCCAGGAAGAGCACACACCAACTGCTGAAGCTTCCTGAGCCCGATGAAGGGTTTTTGAACCCGAAAGCTCGCTTAATAACTATTCTCCAACCATTTGGGTTGGTCTAATAAAAGATATCAAATTCACCCAAGGAACCTTGTCTGAATAAATTGCGGAGCTTATTACTCCCAGGTGCGCTGCCTGAATGCACACCTGGGACCAATAAACTGCGGAGCAATTAGCTCTGTAGTTCATTCATGCACAGCACATTGAGCCAGGGTGAAGCAACCTGGGCTGGCATAGGCAACATGTAGGGGGAGGCATGGGGGGGTGGGGCACATGCCCCTCTGAAATTGGTCAGCCAGTGCCCCCCCGAGAAGTGCCAGCGGCACTTCCGGTTTTGCTGGTGCCCCCCCACGGTCAGCAATTGGCCGCTGGGGTACACACCCCCTCCAAATCAGTGATCGACTGCTAGTGCCCCATGCAGAGCCAGGAAGCACCAGTCACCCATGCCACCTGGCAAGGGGCCCCCGGGGATCAGCTTGCCAGTCCGAGTCTGCTCTCCCCAGCTCAGCATACTGTGAAGGGGCTAGCTAGGGCACAAACCAGTGTGGGGCTAGCCAGCAGGCAGCCCATGTGCTGAAGCACCCTCATGCCTAAGCCAGCCCCTCCAGCATTTACATGTATGATGCTGTGGAGTTTTTTACAAGTACTATCATGCTGTGGAGTAAATTAGTTTACTCCAGCCTAATAGGGGATCATATGTAGACCCTGAGACATTTATTATGCAGCTAATTAGTCATCTTCAGTTTAAACATCTCATGTAGATGTGCCTACTGATAGATCCATGTCAATTGAGATCAAGAAGGCTTGTTGTTAACTCTAGTATTATTATAACTTAGTTAAGTGCTGCGTGATTTTAGGCAGACAAGGTTCTTTGGGTAAATCTGATATATTTTATTAGACCAACTCAAATAGTTGGAAAAATTCTTCATAGCAAGCTTTTAGATATAAATACCCTTTGTCAGGCTGAGGAAGCATCTGCAGTCGGTGTGTGCTCTTCCTGGATGGAATTAATAGTAAAGAAGCCAGAGGCTGGTATGCATGCAAGCAAGAAAGTCAGTCAGTGAAGATGTAAATTGAGGAGTCGGTGGGTGAGGGACAGGTGGGGCCGGGGGTGACGGGGGAGGGGAATGAATGTAGCTGGTAAATAGTGGGGAGGTACCTGGGAGTTGGATGTTAGGCAGGTTATAATGTGTCATAAATCCAATGTATACATTTAGTCCATGATTTTTTGTATCCAGGAGGTTAATGAAGTGAAGTTCATAGGCTCATCTGTGAAAAGTGTTGTGTAAATTCCCTTTAGAACTGAGAAATTAGAGAGAGAGTGGTTTTCTTGCGTGAAAACCACAGGTAATTGGGTATTCTTGTCTTTGTTTTCCGGTATGCATTCATTCTGGTGCACAGTTGTTGTTTGGTCTCCACTACGTATTTTCCATCAGGGCATTTGGTGCATTGGATGAGATATATTACATGTCTGGAAGTGCAGCTGTAAGCTCCAGGAATGCTGATGGCTCTGTTGTGGGGTGTAGTAATTATGGGGATGGTGGAGATGTGTTGGCAGGTTTTACATTTCTTATCATGGCATGGTTTGGATTCATTCCGTGTGTTTTGGGCCATAAGAAATTTGTTTCTGGTGATGAGGTTAACAAGGTTCAGTGCTTGTTTGAAGCTTAGGATGGGTGGTTCTAGGAAGATCTCTTTAAGAATCAGGGTGTCTTTTAGTATGGGATGCAATTGTTTGAGGCTTCTTTACTAGTGTTGGCTTTACTATTGTTGGCTTCTTTATTATTCATTCCATCCAGGAAAGCACACACCAACTACCAATGCTTCCTCAGCCTGGCGGAGGGTATTTATACCTGAAAGCTTGCAAAGAAGAATTTTTCCAGCTATTTGAGGTGGTCTAATAAAAGATATTAGATTTACCCAAATAACCTTGTCTGCCTATGTCCTTAGAACAACACAGCTACTATCTATTAGGGCTATGCAAAGCCCTAATAGAGCTTTCTATTAGGAAAAAGCCTCAGGAGCTTATTTGATTTGGAGGAGATTTGGCCTGATTCGGTGGCCAAATCTCCAAATCTGAATCGAATCAGGGGACCAATAAAAAGGTACGAATCAATTCGAAGCTTTTCAATTCAATTCGGAGAGCTTCAACAATTCAGGTTGTCCCTGGTTGCTGCAGGAGAGAGCTGGAGCCAGACTCGGAGCTGGTAAGTAGGGGGCAGGGAAGGGGGGGCTGGAGGAGGGGGAAGGGGAACAAGGGAGGACCCCTGCCAGGCCCCATCTTCTGCCTGATTCCCCAGCCCCCCCCATGGCTACCCCACCCAGCCCCAGCTCCGGGTCCTTTAAAGAAAAGCCCCCACTCACCGGGTGCTGCCTGGCGGGGGGCAATCCCCACTTCCCTATGCCACATGGGGGGCTCTGTCATGAACCCCCAACCCCCACCTGCTCCTCCAGACTCCCCGTGGCTGCCACACCCACCCCAGCATCTGGTGCTTTAAAAAAAAAAAGCCCCTACTCACGGGGTGCTGGAGGCGGGGGTCCTTTAAAGAAAAGCCCCCACTCACCGGGTGCTGCCTGGCGGGGGGCAATCCCCACTTCCCTATGCCACATGGGGGGCTCTGTCATGAACCCCCAACCCCCACCTGCTCCTCCAGACTCCCCGTGGCTGCCACACCCACCCCAGCATCTGGTGCTTTAAAAAAAAAAAGCCCCTACTCACGGGGTGCTGGAGGCGGGGGTGCAATCCCTGCTGCCTCCCACTGCTCCATGCCACATTGAGGGGCTCTGCCACAGGCCCCCAGACTTCCCCCCACTCCCTCAGCCCAGGCAATGGCTGCCCCCCACCCTAGCTCTGGCCCTTTAAGAACCCCCCCCCAGGTTCACCAGCTCCTGCAGTGGCCTCAGGGCTTCGGGGGGCTCATGGAAGAGCCCCTCATGTGGTGCAGGGTAGTGGTGGGTAGCGGGACTCGCTCCCCTGCTGGGCAGGAACTGGTGAGTTTAGGGGGGGGTTCTTAAAGAGCCAGAGCTGGGCTGGGCAGGGCAGCCATAGGGAGGGTGCTTGGGGAGCAGGCAGCATGGGGCTGTGGGGGGCAGCAGGGATCGCCCCCTGCCAAGCGTTTGTTTTTTTTCAGAGTGCTGGGACCTGGGGCAGGTAGTGCAGCCATTGCCTGGGCTGAGAGAGCAGGTAGGGGATGTGCCTGTGTGAGTCAGAGATTCAGCAGCATCCAAATCTCCGAATTGGATTCAGCTGAATTGATTCAGGACAGTGATTCGAATCACCAAATCGAATCGCTGTCCCCAAATTGGCTGAATCCGAAGCGAATAATATCTGCTTCGCATAGGCCTATAATCTATAATATCTATAGTAATGGTGGGAGGGATGCTTGAACTAAAGCTCATTCAACAAGCTTTAGTTCAAGCATCCCTGCCACCATTTTTAAGCATGGGGATGCTGATACACAAGACATAGGAGGCTACTGGAGCACAGTAATTGCTACACTCCAGCAGAATCAATTAATTGAGTCTGCTCCGACTCACTGTAATTCCATTGCATTGGAGCAGCCTCTGTGCTCATGTATAGGTGCCCCTAGGTGACAAAGTACTTTTAAAAAGAAGTACATTAAACACTTGATCCATGACTATCGGTCAGGGGTGGGCAAAATGCGGCCCGCAGGCTGCATTCGGTCTGTCAAGCACTTCCCTCTGGCCCATGAAGCCCCTTCAAAACCCACGTAATGGCAGCTGTCTCTCTAATAGACTTCAGTGGCAGGCAGGAGAC
>NW_005842522.1:1132712-1133553 GCF_000455745.1 Alligator sinensis
GCGGGGTCGGCCTGGGCCGGCCCGGGGGAGGGGAAGCAGCAGCTGGGCCGCAGCTCCAGCCCAGTCAGCACCAGGGAGCAGAGGTGATGGTGGAGCCGTGTGCTGCTTAGGAAAGGATGTGCCTGGCTGGAGTGGCAGGGGCTCAGCTGCACTTTCCTCCTACCTGCGCTGGTCAGTCCCGAGCAGCACATGGCTCTGCCATTGCTTCTGCTGGCTGGTGCCGACCCAGCTGGGCTCCTCCCATCCCCAGCAGCACATGGGAAGCTGGCTTCAGCCACATGCTGCTCTGGATGGTGTCCCAGGGGAGCCGGGGTTACAGGAGGACCCCAGGCCAAAATGAAAGAAAGCCCCCACTTACCTCCTGCAGGGGCCGAAAGGCGTGGGGGAACGCGCGCGGCAAAACCGCCCGCGCGGTTCGTCAGCCGCGCCCATATCCAGCTGGGGCCAGGTGATGTCAGTGGGAGACGCCACCCGGTGGAGATAAAAGGCTGCCCTGAGGGCACAGGAGGGGAGCGAGGAAACGGAGGCTCCTTAGGGAAGCCCACGACCTGAAGGGTGCAACCGCAGCGTCCATTCAGCCAAGAAGGTGGGGGCGGAGCCGGCACCGACAGAGAAGCAGGGGGCAGAGCCGGCACCAGCGCAGGAGCCGGCAGCGGAGCCAGTGAAGGCAGCAGCAGAGAAGCCGGCAACGGAGCCGGCAAAGACTCCAGCAGAGGCACCATCAGGAGAGCCTGTGAAGGCACCGGCAGAGAGGCCGGCAGAAGAGCCAGCGAAGGCACCGGCAGAGAGGCCGGCAGAAGAGCCAGTGAAGGCACTGGCAGAGGGACTGACAAGGGAGACA
>NW_005842522.1:1133645-1133981 GCF_000455745.1 Alligator sinensis
AGGGAAAGAAGCTGAGAAGCTACCATAGGGAGTAGCCCCGAGTGGGACCAGCCACTAGGTTCAGGGGAACTCCGGGCCCGCTGGTTCCCACTTTGATCCAGCAGTCACGGTGGTGGGGAGTTCATGGTGAGTCACGGTGTGGGTAAGATAGGGAGCTGGGCCAAGGGATAGACAAGGCTAGGACAAAGGGCTTCGGTGCCTACACACTTGAGCCAAGACCCAGGGCCACTGGATGCCTACGGCCAGAGAACCACGGGAGACCAGGGTAGAGTCCGAGAAGAACCAGGGGCGCTAGAGGGCCAGAAGACCCACGGTTGAAGGTGGTGAATGGCCGGG
>NW_005842523.1:0-21570 GCF_000455745.1 Alligator sinensis
CTTGGCAGTCTGGTGCCTTTTGGACATCTGTTAATGCTCAAGATGGGGGGATTGTCTTGGTCAGTATTAAGGAATACTGAAGTGAAGAACTCATTGAAGAGTTCTGCCTTTTTGTCTGCGTCAACCACCAACTGAACTGATTTGTCCTGCAGGGGCCCTGTGCTACTCTGCGCCTTCTTTTTGCTCGCTAAGTATCTGTAGAAGGACTTTTTATTGTCCTTCATTGTTGTAGTCAGCCTAAGCTCCAGTCCTGCCTTGGCCTGCCTAACTCCCTGCAATAACATGCCAGGATGGTGTATGCCTCCTTGGTGGCTGCCCCCTGCTTCTACTGCCTATACATCTCTTTCTTTGCCCCCAGTCTTTCCTGAAGCTCCCTGTTCAGCCAAGGGGGATTTTTTATCCCCTTAGCCCCTGTCCTTTATAAGGGGATAGACTCCTTTTGTGCCCCAAGGATCACTCCCTTGAGAAACTTCCAACCCTCTTGGACCCCCATTAGCCTGATGCTCTTGAATTTGGCCACCTCACTAACTAGGTTCCTAAGTTTACTAAAGTTGGCCCTTCTGAAGTCTAAAACTTTAGCATCACTGGATATTTTTCTCACCCTTCACTGAATAGTGAACTCTACCAAGTGGTGGTCACTATCACCCAGGTTACTGTGTACCCGCAGGTTGATAGTTGATAGTACTTTTCCCTTAAATGTTTTACAGCAATTTCCTGACATTTGTTTTCCTACATCCTGACACATATATATATACTTTAGAAGCAATGTCCCCTCTAGAGTAGAGTTCTATTATGTAGCCATTACAATTGAAATGTGTTTATAGATTACTATAGGAAATACTGAGGTAACTTGAAGTGTGATGCTATTAATATTCTGTTAAAATTCTTTTTTTTTATTGGATCAAGAGACTAAAGTTTATTTTCTCTCCCAGCCTGAAAAAAGATAAGGACCTACATAAGAGCAAAATTTTCTGAAGCTAATTCTAAAGAAGGGAGAGAGACAGTTCTGGTTCCTTGAAGAAAGTAAAAGACTATAGTAATAGTTACAAAATGAGTGTGCTCAGTACAGGTCCAGTGAATGTGCCTAGAAGGAATAATTCTCGTTTGCAACCGCCTTATGTGGTCTTGCAATCGCTGGCAGTCATAAGCCCTCGGGTCTTGCTTTTTTGCCACTAGTTGACTGGCCTGGAACTGCAGAACATGGTTTGCCTGCTTTAAGTGGATTAGTTGTTCCTGAGAAGCTGTTAGTTCCCACTCAGAAGGGTCTGGGGGTTAAAGACTAGTCTGTGGGATCCATCTGGTGGGTACTAGCCCACTTGCACAAGTAGGCTGGTCCAGATAGTTTTCCCAGGAAACAGGAAGCCTTATATAGGCAGGAAGATCCAGTCAGGTGCTGAGAGCCCTGGGCCAATTAGGGGCCAGAAGTGGGAAACCGTTTCTTGGTGGAGCCCCTTTCCTTGATGCTCTGCCTTCCTCCATGAGCTGTGGCCTGGTAGAGGGCCAAACTTGTACTTGGGCCCTGAGCCTCCCAGTTGGGTGTTTAGGCCCAGGCCGACCCAGTTTCTCAGACAAACAACTCACTATAGTTGTCTACACCTTGTAACTCCAAATATAGCATTTTGTTTTACATTGAAGTACCATTGTAGATCCCAGAGAAACTTCACGGCAGTTGATTTGCTTGTTGGTGTTTCATGGGTGGAGTAAAGACCTGTTCCTATAGCCTGCTCAGGCCACTTATTTATTTCTAGTTGTAATGATATTGGTTTTGATCTGGTTTGGGTCCAGTCTGCCATACCATTTCTATAGGTAGCATTTCTGTTCTCATCCATCATCTTAGTACTTGACATCAATTAAGGAACTCTTGCTAACAATTCTTAGCTTTCAGTTTTCAGAGAGCGGAGGCAAGACATTCTTACATCAAAGAGATGAGAAATATATGGAGTTAAGCTTATGTGCCAAAGTGGGGAATGTTAAGTGATGGACTCCTTTAAAAAATCCATCTCTAAACATAAATGGAGTTAAAATAAATACCATTTTAAATTTGTTATTCAGCTTAAGCTGTACCTGCTTGTTTCCTAGACCTGAGGAAGGGAACTTGTTGGGAGATATGGTAGATAAGCTCATACATTTGGTTCATACTGGCCATGTCTACATGAGATGCTGACTGCGCAGTAATGAACAAGTACTAAATGACTGTGCAGTAACTGGAGTAACTTCAGCAGTAACTGGAGTTACTGGTGTGCAGTAATGCGACCAAATGGCTTTTTTGTGACACTGACTGCACAGTTTCATAGTTTCATAGTTTTAGGGTCGGAAGGGACCTAATAGATCTTCTAGCCCGACCCCCCGCCAGGGCGGGAGAACAACCCAAAAAAAAAAAAACCACAAACCCTAAAAACAAAAACGGGACTCAAATGAGTCCAGCCAGGTAAGTATCCAGCCTCTTCTTAAAGATCCCCAGGGTAGGGGCCAGCACCACCTCCCTTGGAAGTTGGTTCCAGCTCCTAGCCGCCCTAACTGTGAAGTAGTTTTTTCGGATGTCCAATCTGTACCTCCTCTCCATCAACTTGTGCCCATTACTCCTTGTTATGCCAGCGGGGGCTAGGGGAAACAGCGTCTCCCCCAAACCCTTCTGGTTCCCCCTAGTGAGTTTATAGACGGTCACCAGGTCCCCCCTCAGCCTTCTCTTGTGGAGGCTGAATAGGTTCAAGTCCCGCAGTCTCTCACTGTAGGGTCTGCCCTGTTGTCCCCGGATCATGCGGGTGGCCCTCCTCTGGACCCTCTCCATGTTGTCCACATCCCTCCTGAAATGGGGCGCACAGAACTGGACACAATACTCCAGCTGCGGCCTGACCAGCGTCGCATAGAGGGGGAGGATCACCTCCCTGGCTCTACTCGAGATGCACCTGTGGATGCACGACAAGGTCCGGTTAGCCCTGCCAACCATGACCTCGCATTGTCGGCCCATGTTCATCTTGGAGTCAATAATGACACCAAGATCCCTTTCCGCCTCCGTGCTCTCAAGTAGGGAGCTCCCCATCGTATAAGTGTGCTGCTGGTTCCTACTACCCAAGTGCAGCACCCTGCACTTGTCCGTATTGAAACACATCCTGTTCCTGTTTGCCCACCCCTGTAACCTATCCAGATCCTTCTGCAATCTCTCTCTCCCTGCTAGCGTGCTCACCTCCCCCCAAATTTTGGTGTCATCAGCGAATTTAAACAGGTTGCTTTCCACCCCAGCATCAAGATCGCTGATGAAGAAATTGAACAGCGCAGGCCCCAGGACCGAGCCCTGGGGGACTCCACTACCCACCTCCCCCCAAGTCGAGTATGATCCATCCACCACCACCCTCTGAGTGCGACCCTTCAGCCAATCTGCAATCCATCTGACCGTGTAGGCATCTATGCCACAGTCGCCTAGTTTATTAATTAGGATGGGGTGAGAGACGGTGTCAAAGGCCTTGCTGAAGTCCAGAAAGACTACATCCACCGCGACACCTGCGTCCATGGCCTTTGTGACCTGATCATAAAAGGCAATCAGGTTGGTCTGACATGATCTCCCCCTAATAAATCCATGCTGATTGCCCCTGAGCATCATTTCTGATGCCGGCCCATCACAAATGTGCTCCTTGATGATCTTCTCAAAGAGCTTCCCCAGGATTGAGGTAAGACTGACGGGCCTATAATTGCCCGGGTCCTCCCTTTTCCCTTTTTTGAAGATGGGGACCACATTAGCTACCTTCCAATCGTCTGGCACCTGGCCCAAGCACCACGATCGCTCGTAGAGCCGTGCCAGGGGCCCTGCAATAACCCCAGCCAGCTCCCTCAGCACCCTGGGGTGGAGAGCATCCGGACCCGCTGACTTGAACGCGTCCAGCCCCTCCAGAAGCTCTCTAACCCGGTCCTCCCCAACCTGAGGTCTGAAGGCGATCCCCTCGCGTCCGGCTTCTATCACAGCAGGGAAGTCCCGGTCCCTGCACAAGAAAACGGAGGTGAAGAATTGGTTAAAGAGGTCCGCTTTATCCTCTGACGCAACCACCAGATTGCCCCGCATATCCTGCAGGGGCCCCACATTACCCGGCGCCTTCTTCATCCTCCCAATATATTTGAAAAAGGACTTTTTGTTATCCTTAATCCTGGACGCTAATCCGAGCTCTATCTCCGCCTTGGCCTTCCTAACAGCCCGCCTGCAGGCCCGAGCAGAGGAGGTATACTCCTCTTTGGAGATTACACCCCCCTTCCACCGGGCGTACGCCACCCTTTTGGCAAGCAGGCATTCCCGGACACCCTTGGTGAGCCAGGGGGGCTTTTGGACACTCCTGCCCGCCTTGCTTCTTGTCGGGATGGACACCCCTTGGGCCCCGAGTATCGTTTCCTTAAGGAACGACCACTCCTCTTGGACGCTGAGTTCCTCTGCCCTCAAGGACCCCAGTTCCTCTCCCACTAATCTCCTCATCTCACTGAAGTTGGCCCTCCTGAAGTCTAGGGCCACCACCTTGCTGCGGGCCCTTGACACTCTACGCTGGATGGTGAATTCCAGCACGCGATGATCACTATTGCCCAGGTGGTCAAGAACCTGGAGGCCTCTTACCAGGTCGTCGCCTGCGGCCAGGACCAGGTCCAGCAGAGCATCTCCTCTGGTGGGACTGTGCACCTCCTGAATCAAGTGGAGGTCCTGCAACTCGGCCAAGAACCTCCTGGAGCGGTCCGTCCCGGCTGACTGCTCCTCCCAGCAGATGTCCGGGTAATTAAAATCGCCCATGACAACTACATCCCTTGCTTTTAGTGTCTCCGCAAGCTGGCCTGAAAATTCCCTGTCCCCTGACCCCATTCTGCTGGCAGAGGATGTGTAGTGCTCCTTGACATAGAGTGCCACCCCCCCCCTTTTCTGCCTTCTCTATCCAAGTCTTGGCACAGTATTCCAAGACTTCTGTGCAGTAGTGTCACATCATGCTTTCTGCCACACAATGCTACTGCGCAGTACAGGTTTCCCTCACTTTATGTGGTACATGCGTTCCTGGAAAACTGAGCATAACTTGAATTTGCATAGAGGGAATCCACTCTACAATGTAACTAATAAGGATATGTTCCAAGCCTTCACTGTACCCATGGCAGTGAGGGAGGGAGTGGGGCTGGGGCTGGAGCTGGGGTGGGGCGCAGGACGGGGGATGCAGCTCCTGCTGCTATGCACACCCTGGGAAGGCATGGAGGGCGCGTGCCCCCGGATCTGCATGTGGGCTGGGCTGAGTGGCCGAGACCCCAGCAGTGAGGGGTGGAGCGGGGAACAGGTAGGAGCAGGGGCCAGGCTGAGTAAGCCCTGAGCTGGGCTGGGTAGTGGGACAAGCAGAGGCCCATAGGGCATGTGCCCCCCCGATTTGTGCATGGGGGTGGAGGCGGCTACTGCTGCTCCCTGCTGCAGCTGCCCCAGGAATGGCTCTTGGGGCAGTGGAGCTCCAAGTGCAGCATGTAGCAGCATGCCGCCTCCACCCTGTGCACAAATCGCTGGGGGGGCGCACGCCCCCTGGGCCTCTGCTTGTCTTACCACCTGGCCTGGCTGGGGCCTCACTCACCCTGGTCACTGCTCCTGCCCGTGCTCTGCTCCCTTCTTCATCACTGGGACCTTGTTTCCCCACTCCCCTCATGACCCTTTCCCCTCCCCCCACCCCTTCCCCCACAGACTTACCTGCTTGGGTTGGGGGAAGTGTGTGCCTATGTTGATCGCATAAGACTGAATTTACCTTGCATATAATAAATTTTGGGTATAAAAAGAGTTATCGCATAAGAGCAAATTCGCACATACAGAGCCTGCATAAAGCGAGGGAAACCTGTAGTCATGGGCTACTGCGCAGTCAGTATCTCAGACACGGCCACGGTTCAGTAGTCTATCTCATGCTCATCTGAGCAGAGTTGTCTTATAAAGCATTGTTTAGGTAGACTGGGCTTCTACTTTCTTGGATCTAGGTCACTACATGCAAGTCAGAGGAATGTAAGTGGATAGCGCACCTTGAAGAACCATGATTACTGTAACATAAGTAACCCTTTCATACAAGATTTGGCAGAATGCTGGCCTATTTCTTATTCTAAAGAACTGATTTTTGTAAAACAGCAAATTAATAAGAATATAAAGACTATAAATGTCATTCAGTGGGTAGTACTAGACACCATAAGAAAGATTACTTAATATATTTATAGTAAGAAATATTAGACTTTGATTTATTCGTCTCTAATCACAGATACAGCTTTACTTTTTTTACCTTAGTAAACATTATCCAAGATCTGAGGACTAAAATTCTTATTTCAAGGAGAGAATAATGACATCAAGGTGACAGTGCCATATGTTTTGCAAAGGAGAAGGAGAAGAAAAAAGATTTTTTTTGGTGATATTTAGGCTTCTCACTTTACTAAGGGGCATCAGGTAAAGGGAGATGTGCTTGATATCTGCAACTGTAGAGCTTGGTGCTGGCAATATTTTGATGTCCTTCATACTGTTAATAATAACATTTTATAATTGCAATAAATTACTTTTGATAATGTATTTTACAGTATATCTACTTCTGTGATTTATTATTAATAAGGCCATTACACAACAATAGCCACATCAAACATTGATCTCATTTGCTAAGTAGGGTCTGCATAAGTTTATACTGGGAATGGAGATCTTCAAGGAAAACTTAGGTGTTTCAGATCAGTCCTAGCTAAATTCCAGTTTGAATAATTACCACACATTTTGTATACCAAATATTTCATTCTGCATTTATTTTTTTCCTAGAAACTGTGCTCTAAGTAACTGTTACAATCTACTTCAGAGGAGGTTGCTTTTTATCTGTGGGTGTATAGATCCCAGAGAATATAAAGCCTGATCTATTGCCTATTGAAATTAATTGGTATTGGATCAAGCTTATAGTTTGTGAAGCCCTGTGGAATGACAGTTACTATATAACTGTATTTTATTAGTGCTCTTATTCAGAAAATATATTGTCTTATTGTTTAATTCAATGACAAATTAATGTATTTTTGCTAACAGCTTATGAAGTAAATTCTCCAAGTACGCAAAAATAAGCCTGGAAGGGACCTCAGGAGGTCATCTAGTCCAATACCCATGTTCAAGACAGAGTCATTCTTGTCTAGACCATTCCAGACAAGTGTTTGTGTAACCTGTTTTTAAAAACTTTGAAGCATGGAAGTACTCTAATTTTTTATATGTTATATTTTGTATTATTATTCTAAATGCTATCATAATTAGTCTGATTATAAGCACGTTAACCTTGTTGTGAAGTAAATCAGAAACAATTTAATATTTTTGTATTTAAAAGGTAAAGCAGAGAAGAATTCCTTTGAAAGAATGTTTTTATATCTGGTATATTTTAGAAGTGCTTCCAGAGAATTGAAACAAAATCATATAAATAAGTTTGAATGCATTAAAACTGCATTTATATTTTCAAGTGTGTATGTATCATGTTTACCATGGGTAATGGATGTGCTAAATCTTTTATCCTTTTAACTGTGTGTTATAAAAATTGGATAGGGTAAAAATTCCAGTGGTACCTGAGAGATGTTTGAGAACTGATATGGTGTATTTACACAAGCTTGTTTTAATTTATCAAAATGATAGTAAAGCTGACACTGAGTTAGCCCAGAAATGCTAGAAACACAGTTATGATAGCATAAAAGCTGTGCAGCATATTGCTATTATTTTAATACACTTTTATTCAGTTTCAGTTAACTAGTAAAAATAAAGGGCAATCAAACATACACTATTTTTTTTTTACATTTCAGTAGATATGCTGGAATCTCAGTTTACAATCAAAAGTACAAATTACAGGAAAGGTTATTCATACTGATAAGAAGATTTTTCTTTGGCTATTCTGTAGTTTTTTTCTTTAAGTTCAGTGGGGCTAGATTGTGCTACATTACATATTTCTCATCTCTGCACTTTATATTACTTCTTCAGCACATTAAAACTTATGCAGTGAAACTGAATAATGGCAAGTGTTTTTATACCCTTTTATAGCCATTTCTTTTTCATAACCTCCCCCTGTTTCCTGTTAGCTAAACTATAAGCACCTTTCTGTTAATTTATGAAAATTATTGTCGAGATAGCACATTATCACTGATCTGTATGGCACTTTCAGCATGTTAGAAGCAAAGGTCTCAGCAACATAAAACACATCAAAATTCATTAATGTGGTATTGATTATTTTTTGGATAATTAATTTTATTGCAGACCCTTGAAAGAGATAATGAGCTGCAAAGGGAGAAGGCAAAAGAAAATGAAGAAAAGTTCCTTAATCTTCAGAATGAGCATGAGGAAGCAGTAAGAACTTGGAAAAAAGATGTAGGTTTATTAAATTAAATGTTAGAATATTAAGAGGTTTTTTAAATAGTTATCAAATAATCCCTAAAAGCCAAGAAAATATTGCAAAAATAAAGTAGGTATAAAGTCAAATATCATTAATTTCCTGGCAATGCAAAATTTTCTAGAAATAAATATTTTTAAAATCTAGATTTAATATAAACTCCATTTGGCTTCTGGACTTTAGAAGGCGAGCAATGTGCGCTTTTGGGCCTTTATCACATGAGCCAAATGGAAGGTTTATTTGTTTGTTTTTAATATAGTATTTGGATAGTGTTCCAGAATTAATACGTTTGTCAACCATTGCTGGCATTTTCCTAGATTATATTCCTGGACTGTAAAAAATCATTAGTAAACTGCCAGAAATTAAACTATAAAACTCTAGTATAAGCTCATGTACATTAAAGTTACAAAAATGTAAGACATTTTGTCAAGTTTAATGGGCCCAAAACACTGACCTATCTTCAATATTTGTTTTTCATACTACTACTACAAAATATTTCAGTGATTTGTAAAATCAAATATCGTACTCAGCAGCTTTGAGGTAGAATTACAGTGACAAATGAACTACAATAATAAACCATTGTTCACAAGTAAGGAAAGGAAACATTTTGGTAAGAAAATTAACATTTTAAAGTTTTCAGAAAATAGTGGAAACCAGAAAAGCTGTCACATTTTTTAAAATTTTCATTTCTAATCTGCTTTCCTGAAAGGCAATGGAAATATGGCAGAGAAGGCTGTGAGGGGCTTGTACAGAGCTGTCTATATTTCTGCCTTCTCTCTTGACTTGACTCTTTGAATATAAGTGCTGGAAAGAGTACTCTAACCTGAAGCTCTAAAGCAGCTCCGGTGATGCTCAGTGGTTTAAGGAGGGAAGCTGACATCTCCCTAATTGTTCAAAATAACTCCAGTACAAAGCCCTTTACTCTCGCTTTACGTGTCAAATATGAATTAGCTCTGTTTGTTTCACTGAAATGTTTGTAATAATCTTCTACATAATTGCAAATGATATTTATTTATAACTTCATTCCCAGTTTGATCTATTTGGTAAATATTTATTCTTAACTTGTGTTTCTACTGTAGCCAATCCAATTTGACTTTATTTCATTTAATTCCTTGTAATATTCCAGTCTCATTGATAATGTTAAGATCATGTGCAGCTGGACTTCTGCTGTGTGCAGAGGTAGATTAACCTCTGATGCCCATTCAATATTATCCTCTTTATCTTTCTTAAGATAGGCCAAAGTATGTTCATTTGAGCTTAGGTTATAAAATGACAAAAATTATTCATCAAGTAATTATATAATAGAAAGTGTTAGCAGAATACAAATTGAATGGACTGCCAAATAATACATTATACAAGGCATATGATTTTGGTGGGATGGGGTTAGCTCCTAGAAGGGACAGGGATTGGGGGATGCAGTATCATGTAGATCTGTGGTTTCAGATGCAATATTCTGGTGAACCTGCTATGTAATTTACATCTGATTCACCATATATGATGAAGGACCATGCTTTCACCTACAGCTTCCTTTCTTTAAGGGTGACATTAGCTAGAAATTCCTTCAAGTGTCCACTGAAGATAGGTCCTCTCCTTTTTTTGTCCGTTCTATCTGCTATTAGCCAAGATTATCTTTTTAGGCTGGAGGACAATGTATGTACGACAAGGAAAAAATATGTGTCCCTTCATTCACCCAACTGTAATAGATGGTTTCTTTGTCTCCTGTGTCTGTACGGCTAGAATTTTTCTACTACTGTTAAGTGGTGACTTTTAATAGATTGTTCCCATAATAGATTGTTTACAGCTGTAAAAAATATATCAGTTAAACTGAGAATGAAATCCAGGAGCACAGAGGAAGTTACTCTCAAGTCAGGCAAAAATTGCAGGGAGGGGGTACACATTCAAACCAAAGCTGGATAGAAACCAACTATAGAGTTGTTATACATTTTCAAGCACTAATTTTGGAGCTGGTTGGGTGTCTTTATAGCTAGCTAGATATTTTTATGGCGTGATAATTACTTTGCATATGTGGCTGGTCTACATTTATTATGCAATTAATCAGTTAATTGCATAATATATGTAATGTGGCAAAGGCCTTAGATACTAGCTAGTTCAGAAAAGCATGAGCTTTCATAGGCAACAAACTACTTCAGATGCAATCTCAAATGAAATGTATTGGTGGGCTAAAATTGCTTCTGTGGGGAGGGGGCAGGGGGGAGTACACATCAGTTCTTTGCAGTACACTGCAAACTAATTCCTAGAGTAGATCCAGTTGGTGAAATGCTATGAATCCTGGGATATACTTCCAGAACTCTTTGTGCCAAATGTGTAGCTGCAGAGTCAGTTCATGCCTACAGTTTAATGCATATTGTTTCCTGAAGTGTGGACTTTTGGAGGCAGAATTTCCTGGTCAGGACCCACACACATGTGAGCTAGAATGCAGTGTAGATATACCCACGGTATACTTTCCTTTGATGGGAGCCATTATTTTATTCTCTTTCATATTTTATAAATTGAGAGATTAATTTTCAAATGTAATCTTTTCAGCAAGTGGCTTAGTATCAGGCATGAATGCTCAAACAAAAAGTCATTAGAGACATACAAATATTATTTTCTGGTTGTCAACCAGAAATTAAAAAAAAAAAAAAAAGAGTCAGATAAATACAATCTGCAATGAGTTGGACCAGAAGGGTCCCACTCATTTTCATGCAATGAGCTCCATTTCTCAGTCTTCTCGTTTCCCTTTTCCTTCTTCTGTGTTGTCATGTTTCTCTGAAGATATAGTTCATATTTAAGACAGTTTATGCCAGTAATTGATGAGTTTTATTTTTGCCTTTTTGTTTCTCCTCTTTGATTCTGTAGTTTGAAGATTCATGCTATAAAAATATTATTTTTCAAGTTTCCAGATGCAACAAATGGTGTGATCACTTCTTCTGTTCAATACTTGCAGGAGGAAAACATGACAAGGGAGGTAAATACTATAAAAAATGAGTTGCTGTCACTTAAAGGAGCTTTCACACATCTCCAAGACTGCCATTCTCCTCAGACAGATCAACATGCTGGGCAAGAGGAAAACCTGCAGGTAAAAATGAAGTGTGTATGAATAGTTACAAATTTACATATTTCATCTGTCTGTCTGTCTAGTCTTTGGCATTTATTCTAAACCTTGTTATGACCTTCATGAAACTTCCATTTTGTAAAGCCAAGATCTTCAACATAGTGATCCAGTAAAATTCTAAAATCTACCTACAGTAGGTTTCTCCTTTCTGAGGCTAGAAAATCTTGAGATTTGGTTATTCATTCCCTCACTAAGTTTAGATAAGATTATAAACTTGGCACTTGGTTGTGTTAGATAGAATTTGTTGAAGACAGAATTTACTTCTGTGAAACATTCATCTGTACATAGGCTTGGTGGAATTGTAGAAGCAGATCCTTTACAGAGAAACTGATTTCAGTCTCTATAATGTAGGATGACCGAAAAATTTGGTATCTGCATTAAAACAAGGGAAGCCCAATATAAACAATCTTTTATCCAATGTCTTAAACAAATCATCTAAGGCTTAAAATTCTGAATGTGTTAATAAATGACTGCAGAAAATAGAAGAATAACAACAAGAGTAGAACAGACACTGGACCAGATTCTATCTTCTACTCTATCTTTCCACTATTTCAGGTGAGTAAAAATGGGGTGAAAAACTCCTATTTGCTTATGATAAGTGTGCTCAACCTCCAGACTGGGTCAGATCCAGCCCACGAATCTCTGGGTCTCCCCACAGGTGTGAAAATTTGGTAGTTGGGGGGTAAAGTAATTGGAATGTTAACTGTAGCTCCCCTGATGCCAAATTCCAGACCCGTGGGGAGCCCTGTATGCTGGATGATGTGGCCCTGTGCACTAGATTGCACCAGCATGCAGTGGGGCCAGCACATGGGGTCAGGCTGGCACATGGCCAACTCTGTCACCTGGGTCAAGCCAGCACACAGCTGGATCCAGCAAGCAGAGCTGAGCTGGTGAGTGGCCATATCTGATGTGTGAAATCAGGATGGTATCAGGCCAGCGTGTGTGGCTGGGCCATCATGCTAGATCACACATGTGGACCAACCCTACACACCTACCCCACATGCTAGATCTGGCCTGTGAACTGGTCCTACACCAGTCGTCTGGCCTGCAGGGCCAAAAGGTTGAGCATCACTGGCTTAGGAGAATCCATAAATGGCATAAGTTCAGCTTTATGGCACTTGCTTCTTGACCTTCTGCCATAGAAGAAAAGAGGTAGGTGATCCTTAAAGGCTGTTCTAACTAAATGCGGCTTAAACTAAGCTCAGCCCTCCTCCAGTCAGATGACTCCACCACTTAGCCCTAGCACCACTTGCAGGCACCCTGGGTCAGCTGACTCCACGCTCAGTCCTCGCCTGCACCTGCAGGATGCTGTGCAGGCTGCTTCAGCTCTTAAAGTGGCAGGTGCCCTAAGCATCCTGCCACACCTAACTGATTTAAACTTGAGAGAGGCAATGTTATTCAGTGTATTACATGGGGATACTGTTGCATGAGTTCCATTAATGTTTATAAGAGTCCTGTGGCTCCAAAAATTATTGTTTATTTGAGTGAAATAAAGATGTTTCAATTGTACAGTTAGGGCATATTATTAATCATCCACTAAAACCTGTATTATGATGATCTATATTAATATGTCCCTATGCTTTATGTAAGAGCTCTTTGAAAGTATAGATGTTTAAAGTATGTATTTATAAATGCCAAAATTCTTGGAATTTTTTCTAAATAGATATAGCAGTGGGATGGGGGTAATTTTTGCCAAGTGTGTTACAAATTAGTTCTGCATAGTCATCAAGTGCCACTCCAATCCCCACCCTCTGTCTGATTTGCTGCTCTGGTTTATGTTTCCTTCCCTGTGCTTCCTGCCCAATTTGCTACTTTACTTTCTGCTTCCTGCCTTATCTGCCACTGTGCTGCCTGACCCCTTACCAATCTGCTACATGCCATACCAAGAACCTGCCTGCACCAGCTTGTGGCATCAATGCCACATGTTGGCCTTGTCTTACAGTATCTGATGGCCTACTGCCATAAAAGTTTAAGCTGTAAGATAATCAGATAGCAAAAATTAAGGAAGGTTAGTCAAATCTTCAGTGGTTAAATGCCAAGAAAGTCACAGGAGCTAGTCACAAACGTTGGTGATTCAATAAGTGGCTTTCTTATCTGTGTTAGTGGCCTATGTGATATGAGAAATCATTTTTGTAAGAGATGCCTTAAAATTACTTTAAAAGATGTAATCTTGAAGGTCTTGACTCAGGCCCCACTCCTCTAAAGACATCTGCACATGCTTAACTTTACACCCTGTATATAGTCCAGTTGAACTCTGAATTTCTCAGAGGACATAAAGCTAAGCATATGCATAAACTATTGCACGACTGAGTAATTACATGTTATTTATCTTAACTTCCTCCCTATTTTAATGGTATGTTTCTCCTCTGGTTTACTCTGTTTTGTGTGTAGCTACGCATGTTAAATAACTGCCACATATCACATTATGAATGACTACACATCGTTGTGATCCCTGCATATACGTATTGGCTGTATCTACATGTGCAGTTAATGTGAAGTAATCAACTCTGGAGCAGTCGGAGCCAGAGTAAACTACTCCCAGGCACAGTGACTACACATGCACCCGGGACAGCAGCAATTTGAGCCAGGGCAGAGCAGTTTATGCCAGGGCTAGGCTGGCAGAGAGTATGGGGGGTCAGTGGCATCAGGCAGTGGAGGGGCTGGCTGGGGCATGAGGGTGCCAAAAGTGGCTAGTCTGGCACCCTGCTACCAGGACTAACTAGGTTCAATTTACACCTCTGGTCAGTGTCTACACTTGTGTTTAACTGCAGTTAATTACTCCACTGTAAAGTAGTACTGTCCCTGACAGTACTATCTGACAATGGCATAAATTAATTTGCTGTGGCATGATAGTGTAGCAGGTATAGACAGTGATACTTTACTCCACTACTAATTTAACTTTTAAGAGGGCAGTATTTGATTTGGATTCGGCCCAATTAGGGGGACAGTGATTTGATTAGCTGATTCGGATCACTGTCCCAATTCAATTCAGCCGAATCTGAAGATTCGATCCTGAGTCGGAGAATCAGCGATTTGGCTACAGACACAGCTTTCTATGTTTTTTCTTTGTACCTTGACGTACTAGGCATGGCTTGTGAACAGAAATGGTGGGGCAGATGGAGTGGATAGAGTACTTCCAATCCACTTCTGGGTCTGTCACCGAGCATGCGGGGGACCCTCCCTGCACCTCCCTGGCTCAGCGATCAGCCACAGGGGGACCCCAGGTGCCCCCCCCAGACCCGGGAGGCACCAGTCGCCGAGCTTGGGGGGGTGGGGGGGCCTACATGCTCTGCAACGGACCCAGAAGGGGACCAGAACTACTTCTGGTCCCCTTCTGGGTCCACCACCAAGCACATGGGGGACCTCCCTTGTGCTCCCATGGCATGTTCCATCTGCCCCACCATTGCAGCATTCATGAACCACGCCTGGTATTTCACGGAACACAGAAAAAACATAAAGCTGTGTCTATGGCTGAATCACCGAATGTCTCTGAACCTCTCCAAATCGATTCGGAGGCTTCCAATTTGATTCGGAGAGATTAATGGGTCTCCTGATTCACTTCTGATTCAGAGATTCAGCCGCCAAATGGGGCCAAATCTCCTCTGAATCAAATCAGTGATCGAAGCTTTGCACAGCCCTACTAATTAGTCTATTTTCAGTTAAGCACATGTGTAGATGTACCTACTGTGTGTATATTAGCTGCAGATTGTTGTCAATTTTTGATCACTTAAGTTTACATATTTGGAGTCTTATCTTTAGAAGAACTGAGTATTAATTTGAAATTAATGGGAGAGGTAGCCCCACTGAGTACCTTTAAAAAATAGGTCTGAGATTAGGTCCTTCAAGACTGGAGGCCACACTTGAAAATTTGTGCTTCTGTATCTTATGAAGTACTTCAATTAATTAAGTAAGCAAAACACAGTAAAAACAGGACTGAGGTATGTAAATTACTTCTTGTATAATATTCTCTCTCTAAGAGGCTTTATCTTACTGATTCACATACTCTGGCCCTGGACAGACGTACCATTTGAAGCACTCCATATGCCTTTGAAGCACTTAAAAGAGGCGTGAACAGATGTATACCTCCAATGGAGTGCTACAAAAATGGCCAAGTGCTCCAAAAATAACCCTGGAGGAAACCAGCAATTAGTTGAAAGCATTTCATTCTGAAGCACTTCCAGTTACATCTGTGCTCTACAGAGAATAACAGGTTTCTCAGTTGTCTTGCATCCCACAAGGCTCTGTGTCCCACAGGAGGAGGAAGGGAGAGCAGGGCAGACAGACAATGAGCACTCTCCTTTGTATTCAACCTTTCCCAGGGTTAGAAAGCAGGGATTTCTTCATGCCTCTCCGCCTCTGATTTCCTGTTTCCAGCTAGGGGACACAGGGTCTCTTGGACTGGTAGGGAGGGGAGAGGTGGGATGAGCTTCCAGTCTCCTGGTTCTGGTAGCAGGGCACATAGCCATCTTCAGCAATCTTGCATATCTCTCCATCTCCAAAACTGGGAGACTGCACAGGAGAGCCCTCACGTTGGGGAAAGTAGAATCATAGGACTGAGCAACCCCTTTTTGCATCCCCTGTTCATAGCCTGAAGCAGTCTAAATTTCAAGTTCTCTTAACTGGAGTGGAATTTGAAATGCTTCAAATGTATAAATGCCCAAGTCCTTTCCCTCCAAGCCTATGCCAACTTGCTATAGTAATATTCCTTGTACAAACTCATTTCACAGACCCAGCCCAATGGACTGAAGCAGTAGGAGGGAGTAATATGAATGTGTTACTGCCTTGCACAGTTGATATGCAAACCATAGGAGATTTGGGGCACATCCAGATGAGTGCAGATATTTGTTTCTCCAGGGACAAGTAGCAGTGGCACAGTGCTACTTGTCCCTGAGGAATGCCCATGCCACATGTGCTTTGGCACGTGGCAGGTTACCCTGGGTGGGGTAGAGGAGGCTGAGGCCAGCAACTGTGCTGGCCTCAGGTCCTGGGGGCCTCAGGGAGCTACACCGCCAGCAGGAAGCCTGGCCAGCAGCCAGAGTGTGGCTCTGGCTGGCTGGGCTCCAGTTTTGGGTGGCATATGCTGCAGTCATGTGTGCTACCCCTTTTGGCATGGGTGTTTTTGACCCCAGGGTCTCCCGGGGTTAACCCTTCCTCCCCCCACTGCAAAGTAGCAGTGTGGGGAATGCCTTCATGTGTAGTATGTGGCATTGCAGATGGGTCTGAGGTGCCACATACTGCACATCTGCAGTTGTCTGGATGTGCCCTTGGTGTTTTTATTTAAAGCCTCAGTTGCTGAAAAATCAGCTGTCATAAAAAAGTAAATTTCTAGCCTTTCTGGTTCCAGAGAAAAGCTTGAAAATATAAAGTATATCCTAAACTCTCAGGGCCAGAGAGCAAATACAAAGAACATAAATGTACATTTAAAAAAAGTTTATGCTTTTAAGTCATTCTCGTGTATTTTGAATGCTTGAGGTTGGTAATACAGAGAAAGGGAAGAACAGAAGCAATAAACTGGGAGCAGAGAGGGTGGGACATCAGACAATATGATGAAAAATGAGAAGAGACTTCAGAGAAGGAGAAACAAGCAACAGATCCCAAGAGAAAAAAAAATCAACAGAGTTGGGTTGAATGGACATAGGGTGATGTTGCTCTAGCCTGTAGGAAAAAAATTTAAACAGAAATGCCTGTCAATATTTCAGGGACGAAAAGAGACAAAAAATGTTTTTGTGAAGGGAAAAATACTAGATGTCTATGTATGTAGGGGTATATCTTTGAGTGTATATGCATAATATCATTTATTTCTTGTCTTCATTCTGCACTTGTTATTCTCTTCTTTCTCAGCTGTCGCTAATTATTGAGCAGGTCATAAAGACTGCCTGATGAAGCCTAACTTCCTATGAATGACCAAATCAGTAAATCTGATTCACATCCTTTTTCCTTTAAAAATCTGTTAGATTTTATTTCAGATGAAGTTGCCCTTTTGGAATACCTAATAATTTAATGACGTTTTCTGCTGCATCTGGCTTGTAAATCTGCTTTTTTCTCACTTACACCACTGTAATTTTATAATTCCAAGGAATGATTACTGTTCTACGTCAGAACAGCAAAAAATGATTCAAGACTTCTATCTTAAATGTATGTTAAACTACAATAGGAAACCCATATACATTATCTCCCACTAATATGTTAATATTGTTTCTTTTTATGACAGAATGGTGAAGCACACTCTGAGGTCATCAGAATACAGACTAGTCAGAGAGAAGATGAATATTATGCAAGCTACATTAAAAATGATAGCATTTCTGAACAAGAAGAAAATGGAGTAAAAAATATTGTAGGCCATTCTTCTGACATTGATAAAGTACAGGCAAAACAAAGTAATGATAGCACTGAAGAGGCAAATAAAATAATTGCTGAAGGTATAAATACTTATAAAGACAGTGTATGACAAGAGCATGATTCAGTGCCCTAAATCAATGTTCTTGTCCAGATCATATTGAAATGCTTGGTGTCTGTAGGTGTCAGTTTGTGTAAAATTTAGTAGAAGCCCAATCTCTCACACAGCTGCTTGGCACACCAGTGGTATTTGCATCTTGCATCCTTTAAGCTGGCATAGCATGTTTTTCTCATACCAGCATGAGGCACATGGTTGTATTTTGAGAAACTCCGATTGTCCCCGGCTCTTGTAAAGGAGCATTGTCAGGCAAAGACTCCCCTTCTCTCTGTACGCTCATGCACAAGCCAGGAATACTGCAGCTCTGTATGCAGTCACAGCATCCCCACTTTATAGGTTCCTGTAACAATATTTTCTTATTTTGAACCTGGCATGAAAATATCAGCCTTCAAAATGACTGCGTTAGAAAGTCAAATTATTAAGATCTTCATAGGTACTTGCTGAATCATCTTTCTTGTTGTCTAATAGAAATAACATTGGAAGATACTTCTAATTAATACTTTCTCTGATTACTATCATGCCTTAGCTTTTCTGTGTTGTTCAGTCATGACAAATTAATGCCATATTTGTTTGATATGACCACCATCCCTAGATTAAGCAGATGAATTTTATTTAATGTAGGCAGTTTTAGGTTAAAAGGATGAATAGACACACAATTGTGCTAGTAAACCAATCATGTTATTTTATATGCAGAGTGAAAACATAAAATTAAATATATGAATATATGTTATAAATTAATTTAATGAAAGCTTTTTTTCAATTATGCTGACAAATATTCAGTTGGACAGGACTTAGAGTGAACCTGTACAGTTAACACAAACATAGGACAGTGAGGAACCTCCTAGGTCCTCAAGGCAGTGCCCTGCTTTTGCAGGTGTGTCATCATGTTAACCCTTTCGTAAACTTAGAGGTATTTGTCTTAAAAGTAGATAGAGTCTTTTGTGCCCCTAGTACTCCAACTGGGAAAACTGTTCCAGAGCTTCTCTTCTAGATGGTAAGCTTCTTCTAGTTTCCTGCCTAAATTTATTTATAACTATCTATTTGTTTTGAAACTGGAAAACAATGTTAGCATACAGTTCTCAGTTTAAAAAGCATAACATTTGGTAAATTTTCCTAATACAATATTGACCCCTCAGAACTTTCTGATAGTTAGAGAAAATTACAACTCTATTTCACATGAGAAAAATAAAAACTAAAATGCAACTATGTCCTATGTATGCAACTATGTATGGATTGCATTTTGCCTATTACTTTAAAAATAATGCATTATTTAGCCATTAGCTTTTTGTCTAATTATAGCACACTCTCATATTTTTAGATTTACAAGTTCTTGAAAACTGTTGTATGATTGAAGATAAGCCTATTAGCCCTTGTGAAAAAAAACAAAGAGAGGTTTCTTCTCCAAGCAAAACCTTTTGCACAGATGTTAATTTAAGTAATCAAGGATACACCTGGGAAATATGTGTTGCTGGGTGCAAAGAGGTTGCGAAAGAAAAAATGTACTTGGAGAAAAGCATTGTAAATGCAAAAGTAAAAGCCCAGGACAGCCCCTGCTCACCGACAAAGCTCCCAGTTGAAATAAGAAAAATGCTCCTAGACAATAGTGAAGCATCAGGTGTCTTCAATGAGGATGCTGGTCAGCAGACAGGCTCCAGCAAGCATACAGCTGGCAGTACTACAAATGAATTAGTTTGTAACACAAATGATAAGGCAGATATCACACCCACACAGTATGAAAAAGATGTCTTTATAAAGGATATACCTAACAAAGAGTGCAGCTTTGCTCTAGGCACTGAAAAAGAGTCTGCAACTGAGCGTACCACAAGCACTTCACGAGCTAAAACAGAATTTAATTTTGCCATCCTGTCTCAAGCTACAGAAAATAATCAGACAACACTTCCGAAATGTAGTTTACAGGACAATGGCAAGTATTTAGATGACAAACAATGCAAAACAGAACAGATACAACTGTTAAATCGATGCACCAGTGGCATTTCCTCAGACACACCTTCATTTAAACAGACTCGTAAAAATGTTCAAGAGAGATGTAATGATGAAAATGCAAGCAAAACTAATGAAAATTGTATGTTAAGCAGTACTTGTGATACAATAATTGATGCTCCAGTTCAACCTACCTTTTTTTGTGATAATGCAAGTGCAGATTCTGGCAACACAAACGAAAAGAATACTAATAATATATCTATGATAGAGAATGTAAATGTAGGTACTGAAAAACCAGATACATTGACAAAACTGAATGATACACAAAGTGACCAACCTGAGCAAGACACTACTGAACAAACAGGAAATGCTATAAATAAACATGTTTGTACAGATGTGATTTTGCCTTTAAACACTGAAAAAAATTGGTCAGCCCAGAGTGATGATTTTGAAATTGTACATAAACAAAATTTCACAAACAAAATTACCACAGTTAAACACATTTCCTGTGAAAAAGATCAATTAAATGGTACCCAGATTTCAAACATTAAAGGAAGACAATCTTCTATGATTAATGATAATAATGCTGTGAAGAATACATTGTTAAAAGAGGAAAAAGAGTCACTAAATAATACAGTTGCAGGAGCAAAATTTGCTGAAGGTCACCTGGAAGAATCATGTTCTTTACCCATAAGGACATCTGGAGATTTAGAAAACAGAAGTGGAAGGTCATCCTTTGATCTTTCAACTTCAGATAAAAAAACTGAGAAAACTCCAGTAGACTTAAAGTTTTTAGATCTCGGTCCTTGGTCAAAAGTAAATCATGTTGAAAGTCAAACAATGGGGGCTTCAACTTCCAAAGCGCCTTTTCTTTTGAAAGAGAAACTATTACGTCTATCAGAAAACAAAGAGATACTTTCTTCAAAACGGTGTCATACTCTGAGTGTAAATGCTGTAATGAAAGAAACAGGACTAGGTAAGAGCAATAATCATTTCCATTGTGTTTCTTTGATAACTTAAACTGTAAAGAAAAAATGTGGAAAAAATTCTTAAATATGGAATTTTCTGTTTAATTAATATTAAATAATATTAGAGACAAAAACTTAAGCCTTTTGATATTTAATTTTGTTTACTAGCATGAGATTCTCTTATGTGGACAGATGTAAACAATTTCTATATGTTTATCCATTTATTTGAACAAATAAGTTCATCTCTTCCATTCCCTTGTCGAACAGGAATAATGCTATGACAACTAATTTAATTTTTATAGATGTGTTCATAGTAAACATCAGCCTTATTGCTTAGAGGTGAAGGCATTAGAGTGAAGACCTAACATGGATACCTGCATTGGCAATGCATGGGGAGAGGGCATGGGTGGGCACATGCCAACCCAGACTTCTGTGCTGATGGTGGGGTGCAGGGCTGCAGCCCAGCCAGAAAAAAAGGCCCAGCAGCGGCGTGGCCGGCAGCAGCAGTGCAATTTCTGCGCTGGCCACAGGGTGCGGGGCTGCACCTGGTCAGAGTCAGCACCTGGCAGCAGCAGGGGTGGCAGTGGTGAAGAGTTGTAACCCACTGCCTGCACTGTCAACACTTATGCATCATCAATGAATACCTGTATCCTTGCTAAGTGATCCTGATGCTGGGTAGAGTCATAAATCAACTGTCATTGTTTTTTTTTCCACAAGAGTTGAGGGTCTCACACT
>NW_005842523.1:21601-22294 GCF_000455745.1 Alligator sinensis
ACTCTTTCCAAGTACCCAATGCATGCTCAATGCCAGTTGTGGATCAATTAGTGCCTTTTAGAACTGAGTCCAGCTAGTTCAGTTATTTTACTGTATGTCACTAATTATGCCCCCAATATCAGCTGAACATGGCAAAAATGAAAAAGGAGAAAAATGTATTCTTTGAAGCTTTGGAAAAGGAAAATAAAGCTTAAAATAAAGGCTTTTTGAACTGCTACTGTCACAGTTGGTGATTATTCCCTAGCAATATTATGTATGCACAAATTCCAGGAAGAGTAAACATTTTAAAAAAATCTCTCCTAATAAAACATGAAAAGTAGTAAAACAGATGTCATACATTTAATTTATTTTGCAATAAACTTATGTAGTACATTTTGATTACTTTTTTGGGAAATGCAGTGTAGAAACTCAAAATAACCTTTATCAAGATAAGAAAGATGATTTTTGTTTCCACATTATGATTACTTTATTTGAAGAAAAATAATTATTTTATAGTAACCAAAATTGTGTTGGTTGCTTCAGAAAAGAAATAAGAGGACCTAAGATAAAATGCAGCTTAATTATCTAGATGCCTGAGACCCATTGACTTTTATCATAAAATATGTTGGTGATTTTGAAATGCTACCCTTAATAACTATCACAAAAAGTTTACAATCATAAAAAGAGAGGGGGGGGGAGAGAGAGAGAGAGAGA
>NW_005842523.1:22306-24572 GCF_000455745.1 Alligator sinensis
AGAGACATGGATAGGATGTGACATGCTTGAGCAATGAAAACTGTAAGGCAATAAAAGCAAGAATAACCTAGAGTTACAGAAATAAGGTAATGTGATTACATAGACTTGTTACACATAAATTGTCATGTGTTCCTTATATGCATTCCTCTGCACACCCATGCATACATGCGTATAATTTTGGATTCTGTTTATTGATCTATACCAATATTTCAATGGTTGAGAAATAGAAAGTGAATTCAGAAATATTTAATTAGTCCTATATGGCCCTTGCACAGAAGAAGAGGGCTAAAGAGGAGGCCTACAAGGAGAACTGGTGGATCATTCCATGACTGATTTGTGTCATGCTTTGTTCATGGAATAAGCCATAGGTTTATGGCTTAATCTGAGTTAGTCTGATATTTCTCTTTTTATAGGAGTATAGGATTTAGTACATAGGATCAGTTGCCTATAAGTTAGGTACTGCGATGCCTAGGTTTTACACATCTGTCCCAAGAGTAGAATCTGGAATCCTAAGGGAGGCATCTGGACCTACTTTACAAAATATGGCTGTTTGGACTAAAAACAGATGTTGGATTTCTTGGGGACAAAGCCTTTTATTTTGGAATCCTACAGATTTACAAGTTCATTATCTTTGCCTAAGTACCTGTGATATACCAGGATGACACTTTTCCCCGGGGACAATAGGACTAATATGAAGTAGGTGCCATTCAAGCGGAATGTGTAAACAACTGTCCTACACCTGTTTTGATGCATGTCAAAGCCTGGGACAGTCATCCCGGGGAAAAATCCAGTACATATTTTTAGCTGGCGAGACTAATTGGTTCAGAGAGATATGACCTTTTTTATACAACTATCAATTTTGTCAAATGCTAGAACAAAAGTTCATGCCCCTCTGAGGATAAAAACAAATGACTGGTTTACCCTGGAAAAAATAATTTTATTGAAGGATGCTAAAGCCTGATTGTTCTATCTTATGTACCTGTCAAAAGCATCATGGGTACCTGTAGATGTGAGGACATCTGCTCTGATGCGCTGTAATTACAGTGTGTTGGAGTAGACTTGATTAATCGAGTCTGCTGGAGAGTGCTAATTAGCTGCTCACATAAAGTGCCCACAGCATCACATGTATTCAGTGTCCCCATGCTTCAAAATGGCAGCGGGAGTGCTTTAACTAAAGCTTATTGAACGAGCTTCAGTTAAAATGCAGCTGCTGCCATTTTGAAGTGTGAGATGCTGAATACATGTGACGCTGTAGGCACTTTAATTAGAGCAGCTCCCAAGAGCTTCTCTAATTAAAGCACCCCCTCTTCCCATTACTTCCAGAGCATATGTAAAGATGCCCCAAATGCTCCATACTGAAAACCAACTATGAAGCTGGTTAAAATGAGCCAACACATGGCTTCCTTTGCACTCCCACAGCTGAGCTGTGCTTTTCTTTCCCATTTCCAATAATTCCTATTTCTTCACCAGCCTTAAATGTCTAGCAGACATCACCACATGGAACCCAAAAAGTTAACCGAGAATCCCTCTGTCACTCTCTCAGCCTGTAGCGTATGATTAGTGTGGCCCTGCCCTGCATGAGGTGGAACCAGACTATGTTGCCATGTACCTCATCTTAATATACATTTGGGAGGATCCTAGGACTCATGACAAGAACACCTGGTTCCAGTCATGAGTGAGGGCTAATTAGCACGATTCCTTTGTGTGTGTGTGTGAGAGGAATATCTGGAGTACACACACATACTGTGTGACACTGTGGTGTCACCATGGCTTGAAATGCTGTTGACTCTGCTGGGGTCCAGCACAATGAACTATATGGTAAATTTTGAGCCTTTTGGCTTTGGATTAATATCATGCACAGTGGGCATGTCTATATGTTCATTACTGTGCTTTTGTTAATGTGCATTAAATTTAGTACCTCGATTGTGTGGCACTAGAAAAAGGCACATTAGCCTATTTTGATGTGCATTAATGAAAATGAATAGTTATTTTGTGATGCTTTACTGCGCATTAAAATAGGCTGATACGCATCAAAGCACACGTGCAGATGCACCCAGTTTGTACAATATATACATAGGTATAAAGTGCTGCTTAAAAGTATGTTTGTGGAGTACCTCTGCTAAAACTTGCATTAGTTTCTCTCTCTCTCTCTCTATATATATATTTAATTAGTTTCTATATGTCTAAATTGATGAGTCATTCAAAATGGGGACAATAAACTCAGATTAAAGTAGCCCTCTGTGTTCCATCCTGCCCTGTCTTCAGC